>NC_054705.1:30792873-31050373 GCF_016097555.1 Gigantopelta aegis | reverse complement strand
GGCCACAATCCTCGGAGAACTGCTGTGTTCACTGTGATCGGACCATCTGACGAGCAGCTCCAAAGCCAAAGTTGTCGGTCCGAGGAAGAGACGAGTGTGTTTGTTGTACATTGTCTTCAAGACGGCGTCTTTGACGCGAATCTGACTCGAAACCAAACTCGTTTTGCCTGTCAGTAAATTAAAGTTAAAGTAAAAGTGACAGACCCAAGGTTTTAAACACTACAACATATTTTCACTATTAAGCCGTTTTTGATCATTTAACTTACATTTTATTATTTAGAATATTAACTTTTATACACCTGACATGGTCCTGGTCATCCAAAATGCATTTTTCATAATTCTAAAAATGCATGTTCGTCTGAGAAGTAATGATTATCGAAACAAGCTCTAATTATTTTTAAACAATATTTCCATGTTTAGACTTTAGCTTCTTTCTGTTATAACCGTATCCAAATATGTGTTGCCGGTTTTTTGATCAACTAAACTTAACGTCCATTTTCACTTACTGAAGAAATAGTCTGCACCTTTAAAATTTGTATTGCTTAACGACACTACTAGATTTATTTATCATTTGGTAATTTTTTTATGAATAGTCTTAGAGAGGAAACCCGCTTCATTTTTCCATTAGTAACAAGGGATCTTTTATATGCAGTATCCCAGACAGGATAGCAGATACCACAGCCTTTGAAAGACCAATCATGGTGCACTGGATGTAACAAGAAATAGCCCAATGGGTCCACCGACGGGGATCGATTCTAGTTTGTTTCATGACACCACTAGAGAACATTGATTTATTAATCATCCACTATTGGATGTCAAACATTTGGTCATTATTTGACGTATAATCTTAGAGAGGAAATCTGCTAAATTTTTCAATTAATAATGAGGGATCTTTTATATGCATCATCCCACAGACAGGATAGCACATACCACAGCCTTTGAAATACCAGTGCTGGAATGAGAAATAGCCCAATGGGTCTACCGACGGATCAATCACTGAGCTATGTCCCGCTCCTCTCAATAAATTAACTCTTTCCCTCCCATTCTCGCCTGTAGTCAAGACGCAACCAGTATTCGTGAACACAGCTGTCAACATTCACAGGAGTTATCTATCTTGATTCTGTGAATGCTAGAACATAGTAGAATGACAATCGAACACGTTGAGTGTATTTTGTTGACTGGTATTTGTATTTAAGTTGTTATCACAATATCGAAAAGAAAACAAAAAATAGTCTAAATTTGTGTAAACGTTATTGATGACATACCGTAACACACACATGGGTTAAAATTTCTCGCTATTTGTATAATTATTTCTTTTAAAACATGTTGGACATTATTATTTAATGAAAACTGAAGATTTGTAAAGGATGTATTCGCTGAAAATAACTGATAATACAGACTTTGAAGTAGATGATGGATGGATTACTCATCGTTAATTGAAAGTGAAAATAAACTGTCAAACAATGACATCATGGATCACAATCGTAGGGTTTTAAAGATTTTTTTTTTTTTAATATTAATAATGTTACATTTGATGCAGTAAATGATTACTATACCAGTTGATAAATTCACAAAAAACGACAAACAATTCCTGTATAAAATCAGTGGCTGTTAAGCAAGATTCCCTCAGTGTCAGATTCTACTCTACAAAGTGCATTTTTTGTCACTATGTCACTAATACAGGGGGCAAATCCTCAAATTTGGGCAAAAATGATAAAGATATTCGGGCAAAATGTGCTAACCTGAGACCTTTTTACCATGTATTTCCATCATTCTACCTGCAAAATTAGTTGTAATCGACATAAAAATGTGCAGTGATATGTTTGCAACCCTATATGGCAGTAATGCTAATATGAATAAATGTTGTTATCCAGATTCAGGCAATTTTGTTTAATTCGGGCAAAAACCAGCTTGCCCAGCTCAGAAAAACAAAGGGTGCTCGTACGCCTATGGAAATAACTCAGCTTTGTTTGGACAACTCACATTGTTCAGGTTGCTGGAACTCGGCCTGCACCCTCACTGACGTCATAAAACCAATCAGCCCAACTGACTCTTCTTCGGTGCTACCCGTTTCCATGGAAACCACCACCTGCTCAGTGAGCAGTTCTATTCTCTCCAACTTTGATAGAAAACCTAAAAGAGAACAGATTCAATTACATAACATGTTTTGCATCTAGTTCCATAATAGGGGTGGGAAGTAGCCCAGTGGTAAAGCACTCGCTTGATGCATAGTCGGTTTAGGATTGATCCCCATCGGTGGACCCATTGGGCTATTTCTCGTTCCAATCAGTACTCCACAAAGGCTGTGGTATGTATTACCCTGTCTGTGGGATGGTGCATATAAAAGATCCCTTGCTCCTAATCGAAAAGAGTAGCCCATGAAGTGGCGACAACGGGTTTCTTCTCTCAATATCTGTGTGGTCCATAACCATATGTCCGGCACCATATAACCGTAAATAAAATGTGTTGAGTGCATCGTTAAATAAAACATTTCCTTCCTTCCAGTTCCATAATATGTGGAATGTTTATATGCAATAAAGTTTATCTTATCCTATCTTATCATAAACTCAAGACATACATGTAGCATGAATTGGATATGTCTGTTAGAGTCTAGACTTAAAGTTTATGATTCCTTCTAAGGGGTGCCAATAACAATACAGTTTGTTTTTGTTTAACGACACCAGTAGAGCACATTGTAAAGTAATCATCGGCTATTGGATGTCACACATTTGGTAATTCTGACGTAGTCTTCACAGGAAACCTGATACATTTTTCTATTAACAGCAAGAGATGTTTTACAGAAACTTGTTTAGTTTAATGACACCACCAAAGCACATTGATTTATTAATCTTCGGCTATTCGAAACATTTGGTCTTAGAGTAGAAACCTGCTACCTTTTTCCATTAGCAGCAAGTATCTTTTATATGCACCATCCCACAGACAGGATAGCACATACCACAGCCGTTGAAATACCAGTCGAGGTACACTGGCCGGAACGAGAAATATCCCAATGGGCCCACCGATGAGGATCGATCCCAGACCTGCCGCACATCAAGCTAACATCCCGCCCTTCCTTCTATGGGGTGCCAATAACAATACAGTTTGTTTTTGTTTAATGACACCACTAGAGCACATTGATAAATTAATCATCAGCTATTGGATATCAAACATTTGGTAATTCCGACAAGCACTCTTCAGAGAAAACAAGTTACATTTTTCCATTAGAAAGAAAGAAATGTTTTATTTAACGATGCACTCAACACATTTTATTTACGGTTATATGGCATCAGACATATGGTTAAGGACCATAAAGATAGAGAGAGGAAACCCACTGTCGCCACTTCATGGGATACTCTTTTCGATTAGCAGCAAGGGATCTTTTATATGCACCATCCCACAGACAGGGTAGTACATACCAGTCGTGGTGCACTGGCTGGAATGAGAAATAGCCCAATGGGCCCACCGACGGGGATCGATCCCAGATCGACGGGCATCAAGAGAGCGCTTTACCACTGGGCTACGTCCCGCCCACCATTTTTCCATTAGCAGCAAAAGATCTTTATACGTACTTTTCCACAGACAGGTCAACACATACCACTGCCTTTGATATACCAGTCCTGGGGAACTGCTTGGAATGGGAAAATATACTAATTTATATGTTTATTTTAACTGTAAAGAGGTAATCAGCTAAAGAGATAAACTGATACAGGATTTGACAAATTGGCTAGCTAGTCAATTTTGGATCTGGGCTAGAAAAAAAACTATCAACCGAATTTCTACAATATTTACATAGGGCACTAGCCAATGTTTCTGTAATGGCTAGTCACTTTCTCAAACATTTATCAAACACTGACGGATAGGAACAGTATCTGGACTGGGGGTCACAATATCTAGTGGTGGGGTTATAGCCTCTAGTGGGGGGTGCCAGATTTTTACCTTTATTTATAGACAGTGGGACAAAAAAAATTAATTATATTTTCGTCTTCAAATTGGAGGGGGCTCCCACACCCACTCACACACACACACACACACACACACACACCTATCTGGCCCACCAGCTACATGTACATGTATGGGCCTGCATAATGTAAAATGAGCATTAAACTGACCTGGTTGGGAATGAGGTGTTTTATTCTGCGTTGACCACTTGGTTGGTTCGTGTGATTTCTCCGTGCTCTCTTTGCTGTGTGTCAGATCCTGCATGAATTCCTTTATCTGCTCCACTTTGCTCAGACTGAGGTTTAACATGACAGGACGTTCAATTTTCAACTCAACATTCGCTTCAGATAAAAAAGAATTTTAAAACAATTAATATTCACAAAACAAATCACTTTTAGAATTATAATTATAATTATTGTCTGTTATTTCTTTTACGTTCATCTGGGTATGAACCAAAAAAGGTCATCTGCAAACCATGAATCGGCAAAGTCGTTCTCACATAAGATTTATTTTTGTTCATACCCCGATGAATGCAAAAGAAATAACAGACAATCCTTAAATATATATATATATTTTCCCAGAGATAAGATAGCACATACCACAACCTTTAATATACCAGTCATGGAAGAATGGCTGGAACAAAGCTAATAAAGAGCTAGTTTTTAATGAATGAATGAATGAATGAAAGAATGAATGAATGAATGAATGAATGAATGAATGAATGAATGAATGAATGAATGAATGAATGAATGAATGAATGAAAGAAAGAAAGAAAGTTTAACCACACCCCAGCACACAAAAATACCTCAGCTATTATGTGTCAAACTAAGGTAAATACAAGCATGAATCGCTTTTGATTGTCAGCATCTAACGGCTAATAAAACTGATTATCTCATTAACTAGTTATTCTCTATTTATATATACATTATGACGTTGAAATAAAAAATTTAATTGACCATAACTTCCACACGAGCGCTGGTAGTCTTTGCGGCCCATCGAAAGCATACCTTAGAATAAATCTTGGGCACAAACCCTGAACACACCAGTACACAGAGTTTAAAATATACAGAGTATACTATAAAATACTGTAGTCAATTATACAGAAAATGTGAGATAACGTAACAAACTTTCATCAGCCTTTCTGCTGGAAAATAATTTGAGGGTATGAAATAAACACAAAACAGGTCATAGGTGTCCTTACTACTACTAGGTCACAGTAAGTGGTTGTGGGTTTGAAATGTTTTCAAATGGACACTGCATTTTATGCACTTTGACAACTTTTAAATAGCAGTTCTCGTTATCATCTATCTAAAATTGTAAAACATGTAATAAAACTTACCTGGGTTGTACAGGAAGTCAGTTATCTACAGTGTGTACAGACACAGTGGTATATAAAAACACACACAGTGTAAAATATGTAATAAAACTTACCTGGGTTGTACAGGAAGTCAGTTATCCGCAGAGTGTACAGACATGGTGGTATTCCAGTCTTTGAATGTGGCTGTCCGGCCCGAGTCTCAATCCAGTAACTCGTGAAATCAGCACAGTCGGGCAACACTCGGTGTTTCTCAACTAAAAACGAATAGTAACCAATGCAATAACTCATGAAACCAGCAGTCAGGCAACACTCAGTGTTTCTCAACTAAAAACAAGTAGTCACCAGTGCAATAAACTGTGAAATCAGCACAGTCACGCAAAACTTGGTATTTTTCAACTAAAACAAGTAGTCACCAGTGCAATAACTCGTGAAATCAGCATTCAGGCAACACTTAGTGTTTGTCAACTAAAAAAAAATAGTCACCAGTACAATAACTTGTGAAATCAGCAGTCTGGCAAAACTTGGTATTTTTCAACTAAAACAAACAGTAATCAGTGCAATAACTCATGAAATCAGCACAGTCATGCAGTACTTTATTTTTCTGAACCAAAAACAAACAGTCACTAATGCACAAACTTGTCATTAACTTGATAGCTATGTACTAAGTCATTAACTTGACAGTTATGTACTGAAAAGTGTAAAAACTTATTTATGTACCTGTAATATTTTGCGTTTCATTCAGTCCTTTAACAATGATGTCGTAGCAGCTCATCTCGAAGCGCTGGCTGTCAGAGTGAAAAGACAAAATGGTGTGCGGCTGGGTGACGTACACGTACAAGAAGGGCTTGATGCAAATATTCCCCACAGGCTGAGTCTGAACTGCAGGGTCCTCATCAACTCGAATGTTGAGAAAACTAAAATCGGTACACGTGTCATACTCATCCATCTCAGAATCGGCTTCAGAAACTAACGGCTGAACACGCGAACCCACAAGACAAGAAAAGTTGTCTTCCTTGACATCCATGTGTGTTTTCGGTCGTTTTTTCTTTCTGCTCTTAGTCTTTTCCCTTTTTTTAGTTTCCTTGTGAACGCATTGCTGGCATTCTTTATGAGAATACACGGTAAAGGATATTCTTCCAGCTGTCAATAAGATGTCAAAGGGCATGACCTCTGACCTGACATCACTATCCGAGAAAGCCATGGACTCAGTAAGAGATGGTAGACTACTCTTGGCATGTCTGTCAATAGTGTATGACGAAGTGTCACTTCCAACACCACTGTCCACACTGGTGGGGTCGACTGAACTTAGACTATGAGGGACAAATCCTGATGAGCCTGGCTGTGACTTTGTCAGAGAGGAAATACATTTCTTCACTAGCCTCTCGGCGAGGTGAATTTGATTGGTGCTGATATAAAGGTCAAGGTCACTGGTAACATTCATCTCCATGGAGTATCCACAGACAAGAACATCCTGACAAAAGAAAATGATAAAATTGTTTTAAATGTAAGGCTTTTTAAATTCACATTTGTAAAATATTTATGAAAATTTAAAGAATAATTTTGAGTAAGTTAGATATGAGGTGTGTTAGATAAAACATTAGTAGCAACCTCACTGACGTTAAGTTAGATATTGTGAACTGTGATAAATAAAACATTAGTAACAACCTCACTGACGTTAAGTTAGATATTGTGAACTGTGATAAATAAAACATTAGTAGCAACCTCACTGACGTTAAGTTAGATATTGTGAACTGTGATAAATAAAACATTAGTAGCAACCTCACTGACGTTAAGTTAGATATTGTGAACTGTGATAAATAAAACATTAGTAATAACCTCACTGATAATAAGTTAGATATTGTGAACTGTGATAAATAAAACATTAGTAGCAACCTCACTGACGTTAAGTTAGATATTGTGAACTGTGATAAATAAAACATTAGTAGCAACCTCACTGACGTTAAGTTAGATATTGTGAACTGTGATAAATAAAACATTAGTAGAACCTCACTGATGATAAGTTAGATATGAGGTGTAAATAAAATATTAGTAACTGGCAATGATAAATATGAAGTGTGATAAATAAAATATTAGTAATCACCACACTGATGATAAGTTAAATATGAAGTGTGATAAATAAAATATTAGTAATCACCTCACTGATAATAAGTTAGATATGAAGTGTGATAAATAAAATATTAGTAATCACCATACTGATGAAGTGTGATAAAAAAAAAAAAAAAATATTAGTAATCACCTCACTGGCAATAAGTTCAATATGAAGTGTGATAAATAAAGTATTAGTAACAACCTCACTGACAGTAAGTTAGATGTGAAGTGTGATAAATAAAATATTAATAAGCACCTCACTTACAATAAGTCAGATATGAACTTGTGTGATAAATAAAAGATTAGTTAGTTATGAAGTGTAATAAATAAAATATTAGTAATCACCTCAATGACGATCATTTAGATATGATTTGTGATAAATAAAATATTCGTAATCACCTCAATGACGATCATTTAGATATGATTTGTGATAAATAAAATATTCGTAATTGCCTCACTGACAATAATTTAGATATGATTTGTGATAAATATAAGATTAATAAGCACCTCACTGACGATAAGTTAGATATGAAGTGTAATAAATAAAATATTATTATCACCTCACTGACGACATCCAGCTGTCCTCTCTTCACGTACACTATCGCAGGTGCCATGATAACACACAGGTCACAACCAGACACAACCGGTATGAGCTGGATCTCTTCATGGTCCTCCCTACAAAAGCATAACACCACCATTTTTATAATCATCAAACATCAGACGTCGCCAGTTAAGGGGAGCTAACTCTTGCTCCACATCACTAGTTCAAAGAAAGTAATTTTTATCTCACCTTTGCATGTGAATTTATATGGTATCAACATGGCAATATCTTAAATGGTTAAATGGTTCCTTATAATATAACTTAGGGTAGCAATTAATCACTCCCCTATCCCCTATAACACGTTGGTGTCTTGACCTCTGTTGTGTGATTTAGTTTTCGATACTGGATTAGGTCCAAAATATTACGGTGATTTAGACTTCTCACTACTGCTAATACCTCGGCGACTTGAGCAGACTTTCGGCGAAAAAAAACTTTAATTTCGCCAGCTAGGTTAGAGCCTGCATTATAGAGTTATAAGCCAATTCATTGGTTTCCTATTCATGAAAATGGTGACTATAATTTCTTGTGTAGTTCAGACTTGAAAACAAAACTGATCACTGCATTTAAAAAAAAGAAGTTTGTTTTGTTTAACAACACCACTAAAGCACATTGATTAATTAATCATCGGCTATTGGATATCAAACATTTGGTAATTATGACTCGCAGTCATCAGAGGAAACCTAATACATTTTTCCTAATACAGCAAGGGATCTTTTATATGCACTTTCCCACAGACAGAAAACCACATACCTGTACCACGGCCTTTGTCCAGTTGTGGTGCACTGGTTGGAACGAGAAAAAAAACAATTGGCTTAATGGATCCACCGAGGTGGTTCGATCCTACACTGCAAGCACCTGTAGCGAGCCCTGAAATGACTGAGCTCAATCCCGCCTCGATCGGTGTATTTGTGCATTAATTAACTGTGTATATATTGGCGTTACTCACTCTCTCAAACTGAACACGGTGTTCCACTCCAGTGCTGGTATCTGAACACCCGACGTTGCAGCAGCTTTCTCTTTTCCTAGTCTCTTCGACTCAGCCAAAAGATTCGACCAGTTTCCTTTTAATGGAAAGTTTACATACATGTTACTAAACTTTCACTAGGGATAGTTGAAAAAATAAATGTCAAGTAAAGTAACTGCATTTATTGTTTTCGAAGGAAGGAAGGAAGGAAGGAAGGAAGGAAACAGCTTATATAACAATGCACTCAACACATTTTATTTACGGTTATATGGCGTCAGACATATGGTTAAGGACCACACAGATATTGAAGGAGAAAACTTGGTATCTTGCCACTTCATGGGCTACTCTTTTCAATTAGCAGCAAGGGATCTTTTATATGCACCATCCCATAGACAGGATAGCACATACCACGGCCTTTGATGTACCAGTCATGGTGCACTGGCTGGAGCGTGAAATAGCCCAATGGGCTCACTGACTGGGATTGATCCCAGACCGACTGCACATCAAGTGAGTGCTTTACCAATGGGCTACGTCTCGCCCCCTTTATTGTCTTCGATGAATGTTAAAGTTTGTTTTGTTTATCGACATCACTTTGATTTATTAATCATCGTCTATTAGATGTCAAACAGTTGGTAATTCCTACAAATAGTCTTAGCGAGGAAGCCCACTATATGATTTATGAATCATCGTCTATTAGATGTCAAACAGTTGGTAATTCCTACGAATAGTCTTAGCGAGGAAGCCCACTATATGATTTATTAATCATCGTCTATTAGATGTCAAACAGTTGGTAATTCTTACGAATAGTCTTAGCGAGGAAGCCCACTATATGATTTATGAATCACCGTCTATTAGATGTCAAACAGTTGGTAATTCCTATGAATAGTCTTAGCGAGGAAGCCCACTATATGATTTATGAATCATCGTCTATTAGATGTCAAACAGTTGGTAATTCTTACGAATAGTCTTAGCGAGGAAGCCCACTATATGATTTATGAATCATCGTCTATTAGATGTCAAACAGTTGGTAATTCTTACGAATAGTCTTAGCGAGGAAGCCCACTATATGATTTATGAATCATCGTCTATTAGATGTCAAACAGTTGGTAATTCTTACGAATAGTCTTAGCGAGGAAGCCCACTATATGATTTATTAATCATCGTCTATTAGATGTCAAACAGTTGGTAATTCTTACGAATAGTCTTAGCGAGGAAGCCCACTATATGATTTATTAATCATCGTCTATTAGATGTCAAACAGTTGGTAATTCTTACGAATAGTCTTAGCGAGGAAGCCCACTATATGATTTATGAATCATCGTCTATTAGATGTCAAACAGTTGGTAATTCTTACGAATAGTCTTAGCGAGGAAGCCCACTATATGATTTATGAATCATCGTCTATTAGATGTCAAACAGTTGGTAATTCTTACGCATAGTCTTAGCGAGGAAGCCCACTATATGATTTATGAATCATCGTCTATTAGATGTCAAACAGTTGGTAATTCCTACGAATAGTCTTAGCGAGGAAGCCCACTATATGATTTATGAATCATCGTCTATTAGATGTCAAACAGTTGGTAATTCCTACGAATAGTCTTAGCGAGGAAGCCCACTATATGATTTATGAATCATCGTCTATTAGATGTCAAACAGTTGGTAATTCCTACGAATAGTCTTAGCGAGGAAGCCCACTATATTGAATCATCGTCTATTAGCACATTGATTTACGAATAGTAGCGAGGAAGCACTATATGATTTATGAATCAACGTCTATTAGATGTCAAACAGTTGGTAATTCTTACGAATAGTCTTAGCGAGGAAGCCCACTATATGATTTATGAATCATCGTCTATTAGATGTCAAACAGTTGGTAATTCCTACGAATAGTCTTAGCGAGGAAGCCCACTATATGATTTATGAATCATCGTCTATTAGATGTCAAACAGTTGGTAATTCTTACGAATAGTCTTAGCGAGGAAGCCCACTATATTTTATTAGCATCGTCTATCAAACAGTGATTTATATAATCATCGTCTATTAGATGTCAAACAGTTGGTAATTCTTACGAATAGTCTTAGCGAGGAAGCCCACTATATGATTTATGAATCATCGTCTATTAGATGTCAAACAGTTGGTAATTCTTACGCATAGTCTTAGCGAGGAAGCCCACTATATGATTTATGAATCATCGTCTATTAGATGTCAAACAGTTGGTAATTCCACGATATCTTAGCGAGGAAGCCCACTATATGATTTATTAATCATCGTCTATTAGATGTCAAACAGTTGGTAATTCTTACGAATAGTCTTAGCGAGGAAGCCCACTATATGATTTAGCACATTGATTTAATTCCTACGAATCAGCGAGGAAGCGTCTATTAGATGTCAAACAGTTGGTAATTCTTAGTCTTAGCGAGGAAGCCCACTATATGATTTATGAATCATCGTCTATTAGATGTCGTTGGTAGAATAGTCTTAGCGAGGAAGCCCACTATATGATTTATGAATCATCGTCTATTAGATGTCAAACAGTTGGTAATTCCTACGAATAGTCTTAGCGAGGAAGCCCACTATATCATCGTCTATTAGATGTCAAACAGTTGGTAATTCCTACGAATAGTCTTAGCGAGGAAGCCCACTATATGTTTATGAATCATCGTCTATTAGATGTCAAACAGTTGGTAATTCCTACGAATAGTCTTAGCGAGGAAGCCCACTATATGATTTATGAATCATCGTCTATTAGATGTCAAACAGTTGGTAATTCCTACGAATAGTCTTAGCGAGGAAGCCCACTATATGATTTATGAATCATCGTCTATTAGATGTCAAACAGTTGGTAATTCCTACGAATAGTCTTAGCGAGGAAGCCCACTATATGATTTATGAATCATCGTCTATTAGATGTCAAACAGTTGGTAATTCCTACGAATAGTCTTAGCGAGGAAGCCCACTATATGATTTATGAATCATCGTCTATTAGATGTCAAACAGTTGGTAATTCCTACGAATAGTCTTAGCGAGGAAGCCCAGTTGATTTATGAATCATCGTCTATTAGATGTCAAACAGTTGGTAATTCCTACGAATAGTCTTAGCGAGGAAGCCCACTATATGATTTGATTTATCATCGTCTATTAGATGTCAAACAGTTGGTAATTCCTACGAATAGTCTTAGCGAGGAAGCCCACTATATGATTTATTAATCATCGTCTATTAGATGTCAAACAGTTGGTAATTCCTACGAATAGTCTTAGCGAGGAAGCCCACTATATTTGAGCACATTGATTTATTAATCATCGTCTATTAGATGTCAAACAGTTGGTAATTCTTACGAATAGTCTTAGCGAGGAAGCCCACTATATGATTTATGAATCATCGTCATTCAAAATGGTAATTAGATGTCCACTTTAATGTATTTCTCCCATTCAGTTATGGACAAAAACATAATTCCTACGAATAGTCTTAGCGATTTTGTCTTAGAGGAAGCCCACTATATTTGAGCACATTGATTTATGAATCACACGTCTATTAGATGTCAAACAGTTGGTAATTCTTTCCCGAATAGTCAGCGAGGGCAGCCCACTATATTTGAGCACACCCCGATTTACGCCATAATAGTCTATTAGGCTGTCATTTGCAGTTCTTACGAATAGTCTAGCGAGGAAGCCCACTTATTTGAGCACATTGATTTATTAATCATCGTCTATTACATGTCAAACAGTGGTAATTCTTACGAATAGTCTTAGCGAGGAAGCCCACTATATTTGAGCACATTGATTTATGAATCATCGTCTATTACAAAGCCAATGTGTACTGCACGCTAATGTTGAATAGGAAGCCCAGTTTAACAATACGTAACGTAATTCAATACCCTTACCTTGTAATAGTCTTAGCGAGGAAGCCCACTATATTTGAGCACATTGTCTATTAAATGTCAAACAGTTGAATTCACGTTGCACGTCAATTATTAGATGTCAAACAGTTGGTAATTCTTACGAATAGTCTTAGCGAGGAAGCCCACTATATTTGAGCACATTGATTTATGAATCAACGTCTATTAGATGTCAAACAGTTGGTCTGCTGTAATTCTTACGAATAGTCTTGAGCGAGGAAGCCCACTATATTTGAGCACATTGATTTATGAATCATCGTCTATTAGATGTCAAACAGTTGGTAATTCTTACGAATAGTCTTAGCGAGGAAGCCCACTATATTTGAGCACATTGATTTATTAATCATCGTCTATTACATGTCAAACAGTTGGTAATTCTTACGAATAGTCTTAGCGAGGAAGCCCACTATATTTGAGCACATTGATTTATGAATCATCGTCTATTAGATGTCAAACAGTTGGTAATTCTTACGAATAGTCTTAGCGAGGAAGCCCACTATATGATTTATGAATCATCGTCTATTAGATGTCAAACAGTTGGTAATTCTTACGAATAGTCTTAGCGAGGAAGCCCACTATATTTTTCCATTAGTAGCAAGGGTTCTATTATATGCACCATCCCAGGCAGGCCTTTGATATACCTGTCACGGTGCATTGGCTGCAAAGAGAAATAGCCCAATGGGTCCACCACTGATGGGGATCGATCCTAGACTGACCACACATCAAGTGCGTGCTACCATAAAGCTACGTCCTGCCCTACAACAGATTTTGATGCACCAGTTGTGGAATACTGGTTGGAACAGGAAAAACCCAATGGGTTAACCGAGCAGGTTCGATTCTACAACCCAAACACATCAAAATGAGTGCTCTACCGATGAGCCAAATCTAATACTACAATGAAAAGTTAAAAGTTTGTTTTGTTTTTAAAAATGACACCACTGATTTATTAATCCTCGGCTATTGGATGTCAAACATTTGGTAATTTTGACATATAGTCTTAGAGAGGAAAACTTATACATTTTTCTATTAATTAGTAGCTAGGGGTCTTTTATGTGTATCATCCCATAGACAGGATAGCACATACCACAGCCTTTGATATACTAGTTGTGGTGCACAGGGTAGAACAAGAAATGGCCCAATGGGCCAACCGACACGAACAATGAGTCCACCAGGCAGGTTCGATCCTACAACCTAAACACCAAGTGAGTCCTCTACCGAATGAGCCAAATCTAATATTATAAGGAACACCAACAAACCTGATGACATAGAAAATCCTCGGATATCCAGCTGATACTGGCGATCCTCCACGGACGAGCCGGGCTGGTGAGTCATACCACAGACCAGCGCGCGGTGGTACAGCTCCTTCTCAACCGGGTACCGTGGCAACGGATTGTCCGCGTGAGGCTGAATAAGCACGGAGTGGAACTGCATCACAATCATGTCGTGATCCAACGTGGTCTGGACACTGTCACCCACAACTTCCTCCGCTGTTACTTTCTCAGTATCAGTCTCCTTGTTACTTCTTACTGCTCTCTCAGTATCGGTCTCCTTGTTACTTCTTACTGCTTCACCAGTCACTGTGGATGGTCCCGATTCAGGTAAAAATATCCGGATACATCCAAATGTTGCATACAGCAAGGGCAAGGCATGGGCAGCAAACAGAGGCGTCAGTGGCTTTCTCTTCCTCTGTGACGACTTGTAAGACAAGTTCTGAGTGGATCGATGCGGCAGAGTTGAACCTTTGACGACTGCCGGCACAAAATCGAAAATATCGATGAGAGTTTCGAACATGGGAGCGTAGAAGACGAAGTCGAACGGGTTGATGCGCAGACAGACTTCAGACATGTACTGGTGAGCATACAAATCGTTGAAGTTCGCCTCAGACTCAATCTCGCTCAAATCAGTGAGGTCGATGTTGAGTTTGTGAAGCCGTTTCTTGACGTTCTTACACAGAGCTTTAGTGAACGTGAATGACAGGAAGCCGTTGTTTGAATCTCGCTGTGGGTCCTGAGATGGGTAAAGGGAGATAACTGGCTGGGTGTCCGCCGACCAGACTTTGTTTGAAATGATGTGTAGATCTCGGGAAAGGTCGCCGTGACATGAAAGGATGATTCCTTCACACGGCCCATTGGACCAATCCGACACCTCGTCACTGAAAGATAAAAAATAGACAACAATTAAAGGTGTGACTACACGCAAAACCATATTACCATCATAAGATTATATCTGGTGCTTATAAAACTTTTAGTCTGGACTCAAGACTAATAGAGTCATTATATAGAAGTTTGTTTTGTTCAATGACCCCACTAGAGCACATTGATTTATCAATCATCGGCTACTGGATGTCAAACATATAGTCATTTTGACACAGTCAAAGAGAGGAAACCCGCTACATTTTTCCATTAGTAGCAAGGGATCTTTTATATGCACCATCTCACAGACAAGATAGCACATACCACGGCCTTTGATATACCAGTCAAGGTGCACTGGCTGGAACGAGAAATAGCCCAATGGGCCCACCGATGAGGATCAATCACAAACCGACCATGCATCAAGCGAGTGCTTTACCACTGGGCTACGTCCAGCCCTTGTGACGTCATTAAAGATCGAGTTTGGACTCTAAACAAAGTTTTATAAGCAAGGGTCCAGGAAGCTGTGTTTATATACTAGGATGTAATTAATATCAAATTCAAACCTTTTCGTGAAATGTTTGATGCTGAACAATTCAATGCTGGTCTTGATCTTGGAATAGACAGTCTGAATGTCAACCGACAGAGCAATATTTTCTGCAGCAATCACGATACAGCTTTCTGAAAGCAGAGAACAACACTATACTAACATCCAAAAGAAACTATACCAAGAAAAATTGATTTATTTTTCTTTATAATTTGGATGATGGAAATAAAATGGTGCTTAAATATGTTTCTGCTTTTAAGGAATGAAATTTTGTTTGCACCATGCCAAAACACCACTCTCATGAATATATGTGTTTTAACTCTTATCCACCCAGCTTTCCAACGTGAAATATGTCATTTTGAACCTACATTATTCAACCTCAAATTGTAAAAAAAACAATATTCAACCTCAAATTGTAAAAAAAAACAATTAATTTAACACTATTTTGATGTGCGTCATAGTTTAGAGGAAATATTAGTGAGTCTAATTAACAAAATAAAATTTACAGAAGAAGTTATTAATATTTAAAAAAATTAAAAATAAAAACCCTACGATCATGATCTATGACGTCATTGTTTATGACAGTTTATTTTCACTTTCAATCGATGACTAGTAATCCCATCCATCATCTACTTCAAAGTCTGTATTATCAGTTATTTTTGGCGAATACATCCTTTACAAATCTTTAGTTTTCATGTTCCAATATGTTTTAAAAGAAATAATTATACAAACAACGTGAAATCGAACCCATGTGCGCATTACATCATCAATAACGTTTACAACAAAATTAGACCGTTTTTGTTTTCTTTTCGATATTGCGATAACAACTTAAATACGAATACCAGTCAACAAAATACACTGTCATTCTACTATGTTCTAGCGTTCACAGAATCAAGATAGACAACTCCTGTGAATGTTGACAGTTGTGTTCATGAAGACCAGTCGCGTCTCGACTGCAGTCGAGAATGGGACGGAAAGAGTTAAACATGCAACATATTTCGTAGTATCAGAGTATTGGTATAGTTTCTTTTGGACGTCAGTATATGTGTATAACTCAATGGACACTGCATGAAACAGGTTGGAAATTTATTTTGTTGAAAGAGATGCAATTTCTGCTAGAAATTGAGAAACACTTCTAGACAACTTGTACTGATAAAAACTTTACTCTAATTTCATATAAATTTTAAAGACTCATTTTTGTTTTTATTTTTTGCGATATCTAATTTCATATTGGTTGTCCTATAGCTGGCCTTAATTTCGTAATAGTGGTACAAAGCTTTTAGATAAGAAGCTAAAGCTGCTTGTGAAATCGATTATCAAAAAGCATTCTGTGTATTTTGATTGGCAATTACATGTAGCTCTTGCTCCCTCTTTTTGGGAGGCGTTTTCGAGCCTTTTATAGAGAATAATAAACAAGTTACTTGTTATTATTACCCATATGGCTAAAAATACATTGGTACATATCAAAGTGATACGTCCCACTAGAACGCCAAGTGGAACGTAACACTTCGACATCATCGATTGGCGCACTACAATCTTACAGGAACGCCAACCAAACGAGATGAGTGATATAAATTAAGATCGATTATGGGTAATAAATAGGATATTAAACTCGCTACCATTTCGAATCATGTTTATGTCCCTCATAAAATGACAACTGAAAATGATTTCACTTGGGACATAAAATGATACAAAATAGAAGCTCGTTTAACATCCTAAAATTACTAAATATTTATTACCCCAGCTACCAACTACATATTCAAAGACTTACTGTGGCTTTCTGTTTTATTTAAAATGAGGCAGTGCTCAAAATGTTTGAGATCAACTTACATTGATTTTTTGCTTGGTAGTTACCAAGAGATTGTACTGCCAAAAATTAGCAGTTATGTAGACCTCATGACGATGTTCTATTTTTCACAGAATATATACTCTTCAAAAGAAGAAACGCAAAACCACATTGTCGTAACATTTGGAGAATTGATTTAATTATTGAATGGTGAGTCCGATAATTACCAAATGTTGCAGGATTGTTCACAATTCACTCTAGTCCATTGTGAGTAAGTGATAGGACACACCACCAAGGTCAAGGTCATCTGGAGTCAATACCGGGTGTGGCCTCCGCGTGTGTTGACAACTGCCTGGCACCGCCTGCCCATTGAAGCAACCAGAGTACGGATGACGTCCCGGGGGATGGTGGCCCACTCGGCCTGCAAGGCTGCTGCCAGCTCGGGCAGGGTCTGGGGCTGTGGTTGTCGCTGTCGGAGGCGTCGGTCCAACTCGTCCCATAGATGCTCAATTGGGTTCAAATCCGGTGATATCGATGGCCAAGGAAGGACATTAATGTTGTTGTTCTGTAGGAAAGCCGTTGTGAGACGTGCTGTGTGAGGCCTGGCGTTGTCATGTTGGAACACTGCGTTGGCGTTGGCCATAACTGGAACGATGTGTGGCCGGAGGATCTGGTCAATGTAGCCCTGTGCATTCAGGTTGCCCTGCACGTGGACCAGGTCAGTTATGCCAGTGTGTGAGATGGCTGCCCACACCATGACACTACCCCCGCCGAATCTGTCCACTTCCTGCACGCAGTTTGCCGCATAACGTTCACCACGACGCCTATACACACGACATCTTCCATCATGACGTCGGAGCAGAAATCGGGACTCGTCACTGAACCACACCTGTCTCCATCGCAGTTGAGGCCATTGTCGATGAATCTGGCACCACTGCAGTCGGAGTCGACGGTGTTGTGGTGTTAAGATGACACCTCGAACTGGACGTCTGGCACGAATTCCTACCTCACGTAGGCGGTTCCGTACGGTCTGGTCGGATATCCTGCGCAAACCTGGTATTGCTGCGGCTGTGGAGGTGGCAGTAGTCAATCGTTCCCGAAGGTGGCGTACCCGGATGTAGCGGTCCTGCCCGGGGGTAGTGACCCGTGGTCGACCGGATCTAGGGAGGTCACGTGTTGATCCATGTTGCTGGTAACGGTCCCACAGTCTGGAGATGGTGCTTGGGGACACATGGAATGCCCTGGCAACGGCCGTTCTGGATTCGCCTGCGTCTAGTCGGCCGATGGCATTGTTTCTCTGCGGTTCACTGAGACGTGGCATGTCCTGGATTGTCAACTGTCGGCCAGATACAGAGGCCAGGCAAGCGAACACCCTGCACTTTTAAACTGTCGGTGTTCATGTTGCACGTGCAGACAACGCACGTGCAGTAGTGATATGGTTTGCACGTGGCTGCGTTTTTGCGAATATTCACATTTTGGAACTTTATTGTACAGTAGCTGCGTTTTATCGAATGTAACCGTGGGAATGTGTTTGGGACATGCAATGACCTTATATTCACAAAGCATGAACCGGTAGGAAACATAAAATCGGAGTTATAACCCATTTGTACCCTTTTGCGTTTCTTTTTTTGAAGAGTATATTCTGACATAGAAATTGTATTGAAATGCTTGAAAAGTAAATCGTCGTGTACAACCTTTACTGACCTCTGACCTCGTCATGAAAATCAGTAATTAACTACTCTTCCAACTTAAGATTATTGGGAGCTATTTGAGATATTACCATACTGTGCATTAATATTTAATCCATTCATAGTACTTTTTTTTATTATTAACATACTACGGGGAGATAAAAATTTACTCTCCTTGAACTAGTTTCAAGGGAGTGTTGGGGAGCCAGAGTTATGGCTCCCATTAAAAAGCAAAGTCTGTGACAGGCAGAAAACTGTGACTGCTTACTTTTGGACGATATGCTGTCATGTCCGTAAAACTTCACTTCTATCTTTGGCATGAGGAGCTGCGTCCACAGTGACAGTTTGATGCTGTGTACTGCAGGACTGTCGCTGCATTCAGGGACGGGGGTCTCCTCTCGCGACGTTTCCTCCGACACTTCTGTCGTCAGTACGTCGTTGTCACACGAAGCGACTGTTTCTGTCTTCCTCACGGGAGAGCCCATCGATGGCTGCGAATCACTGGGTGATGATTTGCTCAGCTGGAGTGTTTTATCAACGTGCGAGATCAGAGCACGAGTTCGAGTCACGGCACCGGTCAGATGGGTTATCAGTGCTGAGCAAAGTTGAAACTGATAAAATAAAAACAAAACGTTAGAGCCGGGTTAATACACCAAAATAGCCAATGGGTTTATGACATGGATATTATGCAGGGAAAAATATTTCGAAATCTTGGGTAACCGGAACTCATTAATTATCTTTGCATACTGAATAAAGTTCTGATGATTCTTAAGTTTGTAAATTTTAAATTTTGGCATGCATGACAGTTCGTAATGTAACCTATGGGCAATTTGTGCCTTGTTATGGATAAAAGTTAAAGTTAACGACACCACTAGAGCACATTGATTTATTAATCATCGGCTATTGAATGTCAAACATTTCGTAATTCTGATATAATTACCGTTTGGTCTTGCAAAACAAACCCACTATATTTTTCCATTAGTAGTCAGGGATATTTTATACACACAATCCCACAGACAGGATAGCACATACCACAGCCTTTGATATGCCAGTTGTGGTGCACTGGCTGGAACAAGAAATACATATAGCTATATTTTTCCATTAGTAGCAAGGGATCTTTTATATGTACCATTCCACAGACAGGATAGCAAATACCATAGCCTTTGATATAGCAGTCGTGGTACATGAGAAATAGCCCAATGGGTCCACCGACAGGGATTAATCCTAGACTGACTGCACATCAGGTGGGCGCATTACAAACCTGCATTAATCCTGTAAGAGTCAGAAATCTCCGACATCTACATCATTTATTGATCATCGGTTGCTGTTAAACATTTGATAATTCTGACTCAATGTCTTAGATAAAACCTGCTGGTAGTACTAAACCAAATAACCTCTGGCTGGGTCAAAGTTCGAGGTGCACCCAACTTTTGATAGAGAAGTGAACACCACAAGTCCTATGATTGGTGATAAATGTAAGTGTGTTGGTTATAAAAAAAATAGTTTCATCTGGGCAAAAAATGTATGCAATTTTATTCCATCTAGTACCACTGTGTCAAGTAGCCTTGTGCTTGAAACATGTATGGGGTACCTGTAAAAAAAAGTACTCTAATTTTGTGCGGAACTAGGGTAGTCGTATACGCCACCCGTTATCTCAAAAATGAGCAGCTTGACCCCCAATTTTTTCTGATTCATTTTAAAGGTGAGGAGTGGTAGTATTTATATCTGTGGCGTTTATGTCGATTGATACGCTGCCGGTAGGAGTTTTAGCCATATATGTTACTATTGTTATCTATGGGATTTGATTTGGCAGTATACACCCTGCTACATTTTTTCCACTGGTAACAAGGGATCTTTTTATATGTACCATCCCAGTACATCCCACAGCCTCTGATATACCAACTGGCTGGAATGAGATATAGACCAATGAACCACAGACATGGATCGATATTAGACCGACCACGCATCAGGCGAGTACTTAACCACTGGGCTACGTCCCGTTCCTTGGGACAAACCTAATCAGCGAATGGGTCCACCGAGGTGATTTGATTCTATGGTTATTAAAAACAGTGTATCTAGTTGAGAAGCCCTTATATTTGTTTCATAAAATTAGTTAATCAAAATGCCAACCTGTTGTTTGGAAATTGCTATCGTTGGTTGCTGAGTGTCCACATGCAGACACAGCCCGAGCGATGTGATGTTGTCCGAGGTTGGGGGGTTGTACTTGCAGGTGACCCCCAGGGTGGACGTAATATCCAGCGGCTTACACACTGACCAGCAGTGACCGGACAAATGGACGGTATACACTGCAAGGTTGTGCAGCTTGAAGGTCCATGGTAGCTTGTCTCCTGGAATGACAAAAGTTAATTTAACAGGGATGACCATAAAAGAAAGGAAGAAAGGAATGTTTTTATCTAACAACGCACACATTAAACACATTTTATTGTCCCAGCGGGCATTCATAACTGGGAAAATAAAAAGAATAATTTCTCACTGAGAAATTATTATGCATTAGTGTAAAGTTCAGTATTATTGGACGATTTGATGTATACAAAGCAATGACTTTGCCAGTACTAAATATGACATCATCACAATATGGCAAACGAAAACACAATGATGTTACGTACTTTAAAGGGTTTACATTTACATCCCAGTTTTAATTTTTAAATTTGAAATAAAATGCTATTTTAATACAATTCATAATACATTTTTGGACAGAATAAATATAACTTTTGGTTTTTAAATATTATCTGTGATCGTGAATAAAATACAGTTATAGTAATACTCAGAATAGTGTGTAAATCTGTTCAAATTGTTTTTATATAAATGTAGTCATAATGAAAATAGAAAGTTCTTAAACAAAACAAAAACAACTAAGGTAATAAATAGAATAACAAACTTAGTACCAGTTATTATTAAATTTATGTCCTTAGCCAATCAACTTCATAAAATAGAGATTATGGCACCAAAGTGTAATCTTTTTGTCTGAGAAACCTTTATAGAAAGTAAGTTGCCTTCATGCCTCTTTTTTAAACTTGTGATGTGTAAAAATCATATTTTCACAATTTGTGAAAATATGGTTTTCACACATCACTCATTGACATAAAATTCTTATTTGAAAACCCCCATGAAATAGCCTTTATTTATAAATAACAGTTAAAATATAATAAAGTTACCATTCTTTCTTATTTACACCATTTAATCAATTTTATCATAGTACAAATGTAATTCTAACCAACATTTCATAAGCTGACATTGTCAGAGTTAAAAAATGTCTATATTATTTATAGAGATGGGTCTATGTACCATGATTTATTGTGAAGACAAACTCTCAATTATTAGAATTTATAAAGTGCCCCAATTTCCTGTACATGTATAAAATGTGAAGCTATTTTTCCTTTTCATAAACTGGTAGTTTTTGCTTGAATCTATAATACGTGTATACTAACACAAGTGAAAAATAGATACAAGTGCAATATACCAGTACACTAAACAAATACTGTGATACGTATTGTTCAAAATTTATACTGTGGTATATAGGTACACTGGTTATATTGCGCATCTTTAATTATTTCCGTACCAACAAGGGATTCGCCAATCGCTGTTATTGGAATGTCTTGCACCAAGGGCACGACCTTGAGCCCCGAACTGTGTATACTGAATGATGGCAGACATATGACTAGAGTGTTTGGGCAGCAGCCATCTTGGAACGTGGCAGAGAAATCTGCGGGAATGTCCATCGTCGGTTCAGTGACACAGGGTGTGGTTTCTGGCAGAAACACACAGCAGTTCTTCACATTCACCTAGTCAATAAAAAATATACAACAGTTAGGGCAGTGACCCCAGTATTCGACCAGTACCCAGTATTCAACCAGTGTATTTATTTAATTACTATACTCGTTTAAACTGAATAGTATATAGATTTTCCCAACGTATTTTGAACATACATGACAGGGTGAACATTCTTTCTTCCGGAAATGCAATAGCAGACGATAACCATGTGAATGAACGTAAGTATATATTCATCAGCTATAGTGATAATATACAGCCATTTTTATAGCATGCTATTATACCATCCAACATCCCGTGAACATATGCAATACTTTTAATCCATTTGAAATCTTTGAAAATGTGTTTAATGTTATTATTTATAATCAAATGGAGCTGGCAATGCAATGTGACCTCAGTCATTATAATTTCAATCACGTGACCACGTGATCAAATAATGGCATATGATAGAGAGGGTTGCTCCAGTATTCGACCAATAGAAAAGCTTGAGGATACATTCCCAAAATAAACTCCCAAGAACCACAAATTTACTAATTTTATGTATTTTGGTGCTGTTTGTCAGGACTTACACAATTATGTTTTCTTTTATTTTCAATCTAATATCATTATTTGTAAATTGAGATTGGACCAAAGAGACTGTTCACCAGAAAGTAATTGTGCGTGTGTGAATGTGTTTATAAGTATGTGCTTGCATGCGTAAATGCATGAATATATGTTACAGTTGTTAAAATCAACACTTTTTGGACTTAGTTGTTTGATATATGCTGCATTTACTATAAAATAAACTTCAAAGTTTAGTTTTATTAGTTAATTAGAAAGTGGTCGAATACAAGGTCAGCTGGTCGAATACTGCACACTGTTCCTTGCGGCACTCAAACCTACTCTAGTCGGCGTATACTGCATGAACAAAACTTGGGTCTATTCAATGAATAGCATTGCCAGTAAGTATTTACGAAGAAAAACAAATATTAGCAAATGCCAATAAAATGAATATGTTATAATCCTTTCTTTCTTAAGTGGTCGAATACTGGGGTCGTTGCCCTAATTAAGTTCTTCACATTCACCTAGTCAATAAAAAATATATACAACAGTTAATTCAGTTCTTCACATTCACCTAGTCAATATAGAAAATATACAACAGTTAATTAAGTTCTTCACATTCACCTAGTCAATAAAAAATATATACAACAGTTAATTCAGTTCTTCACATTCACCTAGTCAATATAAAAAATGTACAACAGTTAATTAAGTTCTTCACATTCACCTAGTCAATAAAAAATATATACAACAGTTAATTCAGTTCTTCGTATTCAACTAGTCATTAAAAAAATATACAACAGTTAATTCAGTTCTTCATATTCACCTAGTCATTAAAAAAATATACAACAGTTAATTCAGTTCTTCATATTCACCTAGTCAGTATAAAATACATACAATAGTTAATTCAGTTCTTCACATTAATCTACAATTTTTTTTTAATATAATTTCAGCAATTCTTGTCATCATTTGGTAATTTTGACATGTAGTCTTAGAAAAGGAAACCTGCCACATTTTCCCATTAGCAGAAGGAATCTTTTATATGTGCCATCCCACAGACAGGATAGCACATACCACAGCTTTTGATATACCAATTGTGTTGCACTGACTGGAACAATAAATGGCCCAATGAGCCCATCAACAGTGATTGATTCCAGACCGAGCGATTTACCACTGGGCTACGTCCCGTCCCACACATCATATGGTAATTTTGACGAGTTGGCTTAGAGAGGAAACCCACCACATTTTCCCATTAGCAGAAGGAATATTTTATATGCACCATCCCACAAACAGGATAGCACATACCACAGCCTTTGATATACCAGTCATGGTGCACTTGCTGAAACGAGAATAGCCCAATGAGCCCATTAATGGGGATTGATTCTAGACCAACTGCACACAGCCGAGTGCTTTAACACTGGGCTACATCCCCCACACAAATAAAACATCCCACATTTCAAATATTTACGTCACTATTACCGTATTTGACCGGAAATAAGACCATGTCTTTGAATAAGCCCCCCTCCGTTTTGATAGCATTTAAGAAATTAGGCCCTCATTCGTAAATAAGCCCACACCCAACTTCGTCACCTTATAAATAACTCGAAATTGCAAGTTTGCTCAAAGTTCATTTAAAAGGTCATACCTCCTGCAGATAATTAAACACAAATGTAACACAATATTTTACCACCAGTGAGATTTAGCAGTCTAACAATAACAGTGTGTAACATTGTTTTCAATTTCATGCCTGCAGTATTTCTTTGAAGTATCCAAGCCCAAGTATGAACTAAAAACCAATGTCTATTTTTACCACCACACTGGGTCCGCAGTTAATGCTAATTAAGCAAATACCATATTCTGATTGGCTAAGAACAATGACCTTAGATTGACAATTTTTTGTAGTGTAAGCTGGCTGCCTGTGTCAGAAACGTGTATACGCTATTGAGTTTGTTGTTAATTGATGTTGTTTTAAGTCTTCTCAGCATTAAATTTTGGATGTAAATAAACCTCACTGGTAAGTAATTGTAACATAGAAGGTGTGTTTCTGATAATTAGATACTAGTAAAAAACCCACAATTTAATTAATAAACAATTATTATTTATTAATAACAAATGGAACACTAATTAATAGATATGCTACTGAACGTTTTTTGTTTTCTTCCTAGTTCATTTAATTATTATTATTTATTTTAATTATTATCTCTTTTTTTTCTCAACAAAACTGGCCCCTTGTCTGGGAATAAGCCCACCCCATGCTAAGCTCACAATGAGTTGTCTTGGCCCCCTGGGCTTATTTCCGGTCAAATACGGTATCATCAAATTACCAGGCAAAAATCAAATAATTACATCACCTTCATGATCAAATCACATCACACATATCAAACAACTGCTGTGAAATTACTATAATTATACCTGAACATGCAACATCCGCAGTAATGGAAACCAGACGGCCATTTTTCTTCCGAATCCATCTGCTGTTGTTAGTTCTGAAGCCTCAGCGTCGAGTTCTCTAGGGGAGACAACTTGGGAGGGAGTTTGTGTGTGTGACTGTTCTAGAGGCCGCGATCCAGTCGGGTTGGTTAAAGAGCTGCTGGAATGTACTGAAACTAAACAAGAATTTAAATCATTACAATATAAAACTACACACCTTTTAATAAAGAATTGTAAAGTGTTCTGTATTGTGATTGGTTAATTACATTCTTTTTCCAGGAACAAATGAAAATACAACCCGGAAAGCTAATGGCGTCATTAGAAAGTGACATCATTAGCAATTGGAACTGGCAAAGTTGACTATTCAAGGGTCTACAGTTAGATTGTAGCCAGGTATTTTTTTCAAGAAATACCAAATATACAGTTAGTTCTGTAGCAAAACTATTTAGTTTACAATGGACATAACCATATTGAGTTTTTAGATTTACGGGTGTTATTGTTTATTTGATGCCTGCAAATGTTTCATTTTTTACATGAGGCTAACGCCGTTGGTCAAAAATGACATTTGCGGGATCAAATAGACAGTAACACCCACAAATCTAAAAACTCCATATGGTTATCTCCTAATTCATACTTGGGATATTTTTTCAGTCCACTGAATGATGCAGTACACCACTGTTAAATCAATTTATTAGAACAGACATAATTAAATATTTTTATTGGGAATTTGTGGATAGCAATTTGGGAATTTTCAGTGCCACTTTCTTCTGGGAAGAAGCCTATGTTCGGACCCACAGAACGCCTGGAAAAATCCCTGGGACATTAATCACTTAATTCTGTCAGTAAATTGTCTACATTCACGTTTTCTTTATTTCAGTGCAAATTTGTAGGCACTTACATTTTCCGTAAATTATTTGTAAACTGACGAGTTTTGTTTGACGGAATTTTCAGTGCCACTTTCTTTTGGGAAGAAGCCCCATGTTCGGACCCACAGAACGCCTGGATAAATCCCTGCTCAATGCACCACATGCCATTCGAATAACACTAAAACACACTACTGTCCATGCGAAACAAATCAAATATATTCAATCAATACACTTCAAACATTAGCTATCCAATCCATTGTGTTATCAAACAGTTAAGTGAAATTTACTGTTCGTAGTTTTGTGTAATAGAGAAAATTTCAAGCATACTTACTTTGAGAAATATTTCCTTGTAAAGGTGAGGCTGCTTGAGCAAGGGCAAGGTCAACTGTGACTGACCTCTCCTCCCGCTTTGTGGCACTAGGCTGAAGGTGAGACTCGTAGGAAAACCAGTCTATGACTAAAGGGTCAAGGTTGATTACCAAACCTTCCATGTTAAGCAGTATCAAGGCAGGAGCTGAATAAACAAAACAATAAATTGAGTTACATTAAAGTTTGTTTTGTTTAATGACACCACTTGAGCTCATTGATTAATTAATCATTGGCTGTTGGATATCACACATTAGGTAATTTTGACATGCAATCTTTGGAGGAAATCAGCCATATATATTTTCAGCAGCAGCAAGGGATTTTTAAATGCACTTTCCTACAGACAGGACAGCATATACCACGGTTTTTGATATTTCAAATTGTGGGGTACTGATGAAGATGGAATTAAAAACAATCAGAGAATGGTCAAAAGAGGGGATTTGATCCTTCAACCTACGTTAGCCTGTATTTTTAATTTGCATTTTACCACAAACAGGACAGCACAGCACATACCATGGCTTTTGATATACCAGTAATGGTGTACTGATTAGGATGGGGAAAAAACCAGAGAATGGGTCCACTAAGGGTATTTGATCCTTCAACCCAAGTGAATGCTCTAAGGATCTGTTATATGCACTTTCCCACAGACAGGACAGTATATACCTCGGCCTTTGATATACCAGTTGTGAGGTACTGATCAGGACGGAGAAGAAAACAATCCAAGAATGGGTCCACAGAGAGGACTCGATCCTTTGACCCAAGAGAAAGTGCTAAAGGATCTTTTATATTATGCACTTTCCCACAGACAGGACAGCATATACCACAGCATTTGATAAACCAGTTGTGGGGTACTGATCAGGATAGAAAGGAAAACAATCAGTAAATGGGTTAACCAATTCATATGAACTTTGCCACAGACAGGATTCAATCCTTCGACCCAAGTGAATGCTCCAAGCCTGGATTTTTAATTTGCACTTTTCCACATACAGGACAGCAGATACCATGGCCTTTGATATACCAGTCATGGGGTACTGATTGGGATGGAAAAAACCCAATCAGTAAATGGATTCAGCAATTAATATGAACTTTGCCACAGACAGGACAGCACATATCATGGCCTTTGATATTTATATCATGAGGAGAGCCAAAATGTTAAAGTTTCTTTCATTTAATGATACAACTAGAGCACATTGATTTATGAATCATCAGCTACTGGATGTCAAACATTTGGTAATTATTTTACATATAGTCTTAGAGAGGAAACCCGCTACATTTTTCCATTAGTAGGAAGGGACCATCCCACCGACAAGGTAGCACAAACCACGGCCGTTGTGATACCAGTCGCGGTGCACTGAATGAAACGAGAAACAGCCCAACAGGCCCACCGACGGGGATCGATCCCAACCTGACCACACATCAGGTGAGCACTTTACCACTGAGCTACGTCCCACCACTTGAGCCTAAAGTAGTTCATAGGCTATATTGTTGAAGTCGTTTTCTTGTTCTTCAAATGAAGTGAATGTGTATTAAGCTGTGGTTAGTTGCCACCCTACAAGTAGCTTGACCCAGCTCATCAGTCTTCAGCAGTGATCCATGTTAGTCAGCCTCTACCTATTGACCCATCCAACTTGGCAGACCTACAGTGATCCATATTAGTATAGCCTCCACCCTCTGACCAATCCAGCTTGGTTGACCCACAGTGATCCATATTAGTCGAGCCTCCACTCTTGGACCAATCCAGCTTGTGTGATCCACAGTGATCCATGTTAGTCTAGCCTCTACCCGTTGGCCAATCCAGCTTGCGTGATCCGCACTGATCCATATTAGTATAGCCTCTACCCTTTGACCAATCCAGCTTGGGTGACCCACATTGATTCATATTAGTCTAGCCTCTACCCTTTGGTCAATCCAGCTTGGGTGACCCACAGTGATCCATATTAGTCTAGCCTCTACCCTTTGACCAATCCAGCTTGGGTGACCCACATTGATTCATATTAGTCTAGCCTCTACCCTTTGATCAATCCAGCTTGGGTGACCCACAGTGATCCATATTAGTCTAGCCTCTACCCTTTGGCCAATCCAGCTTGCGTGATCCGCAGTGATCCATATTAGTATAGCCTCTACCCTTTGACCAATCCAGCTTGGATGACCCACAGTGATCTATATTAGTATAACCTCTACCCTGTGACCAATCCAGCTTGGGTGACCCACAGTGTTCCATATTAGTCTAGACTCTACCCTTTAGCCAATCCAGCTTGAGTGACTATACTAGGAGCTGAAGCTGCTGTTGGTATAGCTCTCTGGATCACAGAGACATACAAGCTATCTCACCACGTCAAGGAATGGATCATGAAATAGATGTTATTGAAGTAAGAACTTACCCTCCAACATACTGGTGTTTTTCGGCAGCTGCAGAGTGAAGGAAAAGAGATCAGTCGTGACATCAGTACGAGGTAACTTGTGTTTGAAATAGCCTGGTGTGTGCAGCAGTGACGTATCGGACGGACCAGACATCAGAGGCTGAACCAGGTCTGAAATATTTAGGAATTGTTTGTTGGGTTTTTTTGTGAATTTATCAATGTATAATGGTCACAAATTACATAAAATTACTTAGCATAATGAAGCGATTTTATACTAAATTTGTGACTGTTAAACAGCGAAAACAAATTTTAAAAAGTCTGTCAGTTCTTGTGAATTTATCGATGAATAATCGTCACAAATTATATAAAATCGCATATCATAGTGAAGTGATTTTATACTAAATATGTGACTGTCAAACAGTGAAAATAAATTTCAAAAATTGTTTGTAATTTTTTGTGAATTTATCAGTGTATAACAGTAACAAATTATATAAAATTGTTCAGCGTAGTGAAGCGATTTTATATTAAATTTGTGACTTAAACAGTGAAAACAAATTTTAAAAATTGTTTGTCATTTTTTGTGAATTTATCGATGTATAACAGTCACAAATTGTATAAAATTGCTAAGTGTAGTGAAGCAATTTTATACTAAAGTTTTATTGAATGCATTAATATTTGACGTTATACCACTGGCTGGAATGAGAAAGAGCCCAATGATGGGGATCGATCCCACACCGACCGCACATCAGGCGGACACTTTACCGCCGGGCTACGTCACACCCCAAGAATCGTGCATGCAATACCTTTTGCATAAAACATCACTTGGAGCGATGCCAAGTTTCCTGTGTAGGCGGTAACAACAGGCGTGGAGCATGTCTTCAGCTGTACACCACCAACCACGACCTCCAACATCGGCATCTGTCGCGTCTTCGGCACCGGAATTACATTGTGATCTGCAAACATTAAAAAAAGTTAAAGCAACATACAGTATCAAGCTGCAGGCACTGGAAAATTAACTTAATTAATTTAACTTAGCCTAGGGCTTCTAGAATTTTTATAAAATCCACTAGCCATAGGATCAGTGATTTTAAAAATTTACTAGCCATGATAAAAAATTCACTAGCCCTACTTTACTTTAAGTTAATACAATTTTACTAAATAATAGTAATAACTGGATGTTATCTAAAGAGGGAGATAGAGCTTAAAAATACTAACATTGGGGGTGGGGGGGTAGGGTGAGAGCAGGATATACATATTTACAAAATAGACTTAACTGCAACATTTGACTCTTTTCTTCTTTTTTTTCACTAGCCGTCGGGCATGGTAACAGTAGTTATTTACTAGCCCAACACTGAATATCACTAGCCATGGGAGTCGGACTACCATAATCTAGAAAACCTATTAATAGCCTGACCTCAATAAATGGCACATTAAATTTGTTTTGTTTAACACCACCACTGGAGCACCTTTTTCCAGTAGCAGCAATGGGATTTTTGTTTTTTCTGTTTAAAACCACAAGACCACATTGATTGATTAATTAATCATCAGCTACTGGATGTCAGACATTTTGTAATTTTGACATGTAGTCTTAATTTCCCAAATGCCATTTAGGGCACAAACTGTTTTCGACCTAGTCGGTGAAATAGAAATTCACCTGATAGAACCACCAAAAAAATGCAGGTAATTTTTCAAGACACAGATGTATGTATAATTATTTCATCTGCTATTTAGCTTGTGATTCTGGGGGCAGGACGTAGCCCAGTGGTAGAGTGCTCGCTCGATGCGCGGTCGGTCTGGGATCGATCCTCGTTGGTGGGCCCATTGGGCTATTTCTCGTTTCAGCCAATGCACCATGACTGGTATATCAAAGGTCGTGGTATGTACTACCCTGTCTGTGGGATGGTGCATATAAAAGATCCCTTGCTGCTAATCGAAAAGAGTAGCTCATGAAGTGGCGACAGCAGGTTTCCTCTCTCAATATCTGTGTGGTCCTTAACCATATATGCACCATCCCACAGACAGGATAGCACATACCATGGCCTTTGTTACACCAGTTGTGAAGCACTGGCTGGAACGAGAAATATCCCAATGGGCCCTCCGATGGGGATCGATTCTGAATCTGGATGGAGTACAAACAAAACAACTTAGCAAATTCACCTGTTTCTGGAAAGAGGTCCTGCAACAGACTATCCTCACTAAAGCAAGATGGACGGGGTGTCTCCTGTAGCCATGACGATATGATTCTCACAGTCAAAAGAATGCTTGCCTTCGACATGTTTACAGACAGTTGGGAAATTTCAAACATTTGGTCTGTCAAAGGCAGATACGAGTTTTTCCTGCAAACATAAATTTATACTCATGTTAATCATGTCCTTGACACACAACAGTTGTGTAATAATAAAAAAAAAAAAAAAAATAGAATTAATTAATTAAATCTGTAATGGACAGGATCCATGCAATGGTTGGAAATTTTAAAAGTATTTTTGAAGTCAGCATCACAAAAAAACATATAAATGACCCTTAGTATTTAAACAGATATCCTTATATTTTTTGCTGATGCTAACGAAAAAGTTTGTTTAGATTAATCATCACCTATTGGATGTCAAACATTTGGTAAGTTTGACACATAGTCATCAGAGAAAACCTGCTACATTTTCTAATGTAGAAAGGGAGCTTTTATATGTACTTTCCCACGGCACTAGTTGGAAGGGGAAAAAACAATCAGCTGAATGGATCCACTGAGGTAGTTCAATCCTGTGACGCAAGCACCTCAGGCAAACATTCAACCGACTGAGCTAAATCCCATCCACCATCTCCAACTCATAAGGGACTCACATAAAAACATAAATGTAGACTCACAATTAAAAGTAAATACTGTAAAACGGGTATTATTCGCGAATGTATAATTTTCGCGTTTTTCGCGTTTTTAATTTAGCCGCGAAAATTACACTTACGCAAACAATAAAATCCATTGGAACAAAAAAGAAACCCACCCGAACAGTTTAGCAATTTTGGCATGCTGTTCTGCATCATACAGTCTATATTCACCGTTTTTTATTTACGATTTGTAGAAGTGTTTAATTCATCAACAGCATCATTGGCGGGCCTGTGTCGATTGAACTTCTTCGATCGTTAAACACGTTGAAGGGTCAGGTAAACCAACAGTTTCAGGTTTGTCCATGTTTTTTTTAACCTGCCATAACACTGTTTTTGTGAAGAATGATAAATGTAGTTGATTTTTGGAACAGACATTCTTACTGGTATTGTTAAGCTGTGAATAAACATTTAGAAATTAGTATAATGAGCCATTTTTAATTGGCCAATCAAAATAAGGGACACAAATGGTTTCCGGAAAAACGTCATCGACAAGTGACAAAAACAAAAGAGGTGAGACGTTTTTAACAACCGGTGTTTAAACATTAAAACAAGATTACTAGTACAAGTGTTTGTCTTTATTTCACGCTTTCTGGAGAGTTGATTGAACCACTTCCTGGATTAATTTCATTAATTGTACACACAGTGTGGTCGCTGCTGGACATGTGGCTGCAGCACTTAACGGAGTCGCTCAGAAAGGGATAATATTACGTATACCTCTGTTGACCACTCTAGTGTTGATTTAATGTTATGTACCAAAGTATAGTTTTCATGGGCATACATAGGATTTTGAAAAGGGGGGTTCCAAAATAGATTGCAGAGATATTGGGCATATATTTCTATGTTGAGTTTTGAAAAGGGGGGTTCCAAACTAGATTGCAGAGATATTAGGCATATATTTCTATGTTGAGTAAATAAAATAATGTCAGATATCAATGTCAGATGTATTAAATTATAAAAAAAGTGATTTCAGGGGGGGTTCGGTCGAACCCATTGAACCCCCCCTATGTACGCCCATGTTTTTTTTACGTGTTAGTAATTTAAAAAACAAAAAAAAAAAAACAAAAAACCATGACACCGCGAAAATTTTAAAAAGCGAACTGCCTGCATTTTTGATATCGCGAAAATTTACTGCCGCGAATAATACCCGTTTTACAGTAATTAAAATCTTGACAGTATTTAGATTAAACTTCTTTAGACTACAATAACAAAATTTGGCCAGTATTTAGGTTCACGGACTTAAATGAAAATACAAGAAGTAAATGTTTAAAATCTTGCCTGTATTTATGTTAAATGACTGTAGGTTACACACCACCATTAATTACTCCATGCAATTCAATACAGTTTCTATGTCAGAATATATTCTGTGAAAAATACATCACTATCGAGAGGGTCATGTGACTACTAATTTTAGGGAATGCTCTCAACTGACAAGTACTGTGTAAAAAAATCAACACAGGTTGACCACGAAATTTTTCAATTAACGGCCTCTATGCCTGACAATCACCTCATGATGCTGTTATACAATTGGCAACATACCTCTTACACAGTTGTTATCAGTTAGTACTGCATATAACAAGTAACTTCAAACCAATGGGTTACTGAAATCCTACAGAGGTCAATCAAAAAAATATTTCAAAAAGCATATCAGAATTTTGTAGTATTTTTTATATGAGGAACTATTTCCTAAACAGGACTATATTAAGCTGCTACAACAAGTAATGCAGTGTCTGCGCTTAACTTTTTTTTTTTAGTTGCCATCCGGGCAAGTGGTGACAGCACTTTCACTTGCCCGGATTTATTTTCACTTGCCCGAATAATATTTTTGATTATTGATTTTTTTTTAAATATATAAAAAATCGGTCGCCAGGCGGGCAACCTTACTGTGGGTTTTCAGTCGCCCGTCGTCGTTTTCAGTCGCCAGGGGCGATCGGGCGACCGTTAAGTTCGAACCCTGGTAATGCCAAATAGTGGTGTAGTGCCTTAAGGCAACAAATAAATAGGTTACATCCTGGCCCCTACGGTTAAATGACTTTCGCTTGAAGGAAATGATTAAAATCTTGCCAGAATTTCGGGAAGAGAAGTTTGTTGAGAAGCACCACCCCACTGGATGGAGGGACCACCGTCAGGAGGTGGGAATGTGTAGCACTGGGCTCAACTCTCAACAAGCCAGCGTGGAAGCCAAATATCTGCAAACACAAAGAAACTCATTCAGTGAATATTACACACAACACTCCACTTAAAGCCCCAACACTCCACTTAAAGCCCCAACACTCCACTTAAAGCCCCAACACTCCACTTAAAGCCCCAACACTCCACTTAAAGCCACAACACTCCACTTAAAGCCCCAACACTCCACTTAAAGCCACAACACTCCACTTAAAGCCACAACACTCCACTTAAAGCCCCAACACTCCACTTAAAGCCACAACACTCCACTTAAAGCCACAACACTCCACTTAAAGCCCCAACACTCCACTTAAAGCCCCAACACTCCACTTAAAGCCCCAACACTCCACTTAAAGCCCCAACACTCCACTTAAAGCCCCAACACTCCACTTAAAGCCCCAACACTCCACTTAAAGCCCCAACACTCCACTTAAAGCCACAACACTCCACTTAAAGCCCCAACACTCCACTTAAAGCCCCAACACTCCACTTAAAGCCCCAACACTCCACTTAAAGCCCCAACACTCCACTTAAAGCCCCAACACTCCACTTAAAGCCCCGGTCACACTGTCATGGATCGTCTGGCCGGATTCACGATGGATGAAAACCTCGCGGATGACCCCGGATAATGGTCTATCTGCGGTCTCCTACAGATGCACCACTGTTTAACTATGGTTTTCGACAGATAAGCCAAGGATTATTAAGGATAGGGGTTAGTTGACAATGGGGAGTGCTAAAGTTTAGTACGGACCATAACGGATTGTCACGAATGATGCCGGATCGTATTCGTGACTAACCCGGCGTCCTGACCCTTGACAGTGTGACCGGGGCTTAAAGGGGCATTCTCATTATACAATTAGTTGCATAGACTTGTCGCATGCAATAAAATCGTACTGTGAGAACAGCTAAATCAGAGTCCTACTGATTAAAACATGTCCTATTTCTCATAACAAATTGTAAGCTCTTAGCCAATCATATTACATTTACTTAAAGAGTCATTCTTATTATGCGAGTAGTTGTACAGACTTTTAATTTTTCCATTAGTAGCAAGGGATCTTTTATACACACCATCCCATAGATGAGAGATAATCCAATGAGTCCACCAACGGGGATCGATCCTGAACCGACCACACATCAAAGGAGCATTTTACCACAGGATTATGACCCACCCTAATTTTAAGATACATGTGGAACTTCAGTGTAGTACAGAACCACAATACATGTGTGTTACGATTAGGTAACTGACCAGTTATGCAAAATTATTCATTTAACTAAACGAAAGAAAGAAATGTTTTAACGATGCACTCAACATATTTTATTTACGGTTATATGGCGTCAGACCACACAGATATTGAGAAAGGAAACCCGCTGTCACCACCTCATGTGCTACTCTTTTCAATTAGCAGCAAGGGATCTTTTATATGCACCATCTCACAGACAGGATAGTACTTACCACTGCCTTTGTTACACCAGTTGTGGAGCACTGGCTGGAACGGGAAATAGCCCAATGGGTCCACCAATGGGGATCGATCCTAGACCGACTGCTTTACCACTGGGCTACGTTCCGCCTGCTATACGTCAGAAGTCAGGTTACATACAGTGAAACCACTCTAAATTAGACCTTCTGTCAACTGATATTTCCTCAAAACCAGACTTTTTTTTTAAAAATTGGGAAATTTCTCATTCAGCCTGAACGGGATAAAGCTGATATCCTAAGTCATTAACTAGTTATTATCTTTATCCTGCAGACCATAAACATTAAGAGGAAAAGCTATTATTTCTGTTATTTCAGCCACATTGTGCGATGACCTAGAGGTAAAATGAGCGATACTGTAATGTAGTTATGCATGCAACGTCAAAAGTCATATCCTGCTACTATATGGATATGACTTTGCTTTATTTGTCATTATAATCTGTCAATAGAAACGATGGTTGTAGAATAAAATTGTAAGGATTATTTCTGTTATTTCAGCTACATTGTACGATGACCTAGATGTAAAATGAACGATATTGTAATGTAGCTATGCGTGTCACGTCAAACGTCATGTCCTGCTACTATACGGATATGACTTTGCTTTATCTGTCATCATAATCTGTCAATAGAATCAGTCAGTGGTTGCAGGATAAATTACCTTTATCTGCGTGTGTGAGTTACAGTAGTAGAGGAGGTTGCTTGACGGACCGGCGATGTTGCTCACCAGTCGTACCACCCTGGCGGGATACATGGGAGAAATGACCTGTAGTTCACACCGTGACACACAGATCTGAGTCGCAGGCAGAACGTGACCACTTTGCTTTTCCGCACCAGACTTAGAATCCTGAAGAAAAGTTTAAAAACATCGAGTTAACAATTGAAACAAGCATTCTGAGATTACTGCTAAAGCAATTGATACATGTCTCTTACCGGAACAAGCATTCCGAGATTACTGCTAAAACAATTAATACATGTCTCTTACCGGAACAAGCATTCCGAGATTACTGCTAAAGCAATTAATACATGTCTCCTACCGGAACAAGCATTCCGAGAGTACTGCTAAAGCTATTAATACATGTCTCCTACCGGAACAAGCATTCCGAGATTACTGCTAAAGATACATGTCTCCTACCGGAACAAGTGTTCCGAGATTACTGCTAAAGCAATTAATACAAGTCTCCTACCAGAACAAGTGTTCCGAGATTACTGCTAAAGCAATTAATACAAGTCTCCTACCGGAACAAGCATTCTGAGATTACTGCTAAAGCAATTAATACAAGTCTCCTACCGGAACAAGCATTCCGAGATTACTGCTAAAGCAATTAATACAAGTCTCCTACCGGAACAAGCATTCCGAGATTACTGCTAAAGCAATTAATACAAGTCTCCTACCGGAACAAGCATTCCGAGATTACTGCTAAAGCAATTAATACAAGTCTCCTACCGGAACAAGCATTCCGAGATTACTGCTAAAGCAATTAATACAAGTCTCCTACCGGAACAAGCATTCCGAGATTACTGCTAAAGCAATTAATACATGTCTCCTACCGGAACAAGCATTCCGAGATTACTGCTAAAGCTATTAATACATGTCTCCTACCGGAACAAGTGTTCTGAGATTACTGCTAAAGCAATTAATACAAGTCTCCTACCGGAACAAGCATTCCGAGATTACTGCTAAAGCAATTAATACAAGTCTCCTACCGGAACAAGCATTCTGAGATTACTGCTAAAGCAATTAATACATGTCTCCTACCGGAACAAGCATTCTGAGATTACTGCTAAAGCAATTAATACAAGTCTTCTACCGGAACAAGTGTTCTGAGATTACTGCTAAAGCAATTAATACAAGTCTCCTACCGGAACAAGTATTCCGAGATTACTGCTAAAGCTATTAATACAAGTCTCCTACCGGAACACGCATTCCGAGATTACTGCTAAAGCTATTAATACATGTACCCTACCAGAACAAGCATTCTGAGATCCCCTACTGGGGACAACACATTTTTGTATCTCCTATATTCAAGGGCCTTAAATCTGTGAAAAATGGGTAAATCACCACAAACATCAAACATGATATGTAACAGTACATAATAAAGCTATACACAAAATTAAAGCTCAATATCTCAAGGCATTGTGAAAAAAAATATCTGGAACAAAATTTTCCCTACATACATTGTGATGAACAATCATAGGTGAAACCATAAACCTAGTTTCACTGATCTAGAACTTATTGTTTGTGATCAATGGAGCAAAACATGAAACTTTAACACTGAGCTTAATGCAAACGTTGATAACATCTCCAGAAATGTAATACTTAAATATCTCCCCATTTCACTTCATAATGAACGAATGTTTAACGACACCCCAGCACAAAAACAGAGATCTGTCATTGGGTATCAAAGGAAAAAAGTTTGTTTTGTTTAAAGACACCACTAGAGCACATTGATTACTTGCATGTACATTTGGTAATTCTGACATATAGTCATCAGAGGAAACCCACCACATTTTTCCTAATACAGCAAGGGATCTTTTATATGTATTTTTTCTCATAGACAGGAAAGCATACACCACGGCCTTTGACCAGTTGTGGTGCACTGATTGGAACGAGAAAAAAAAGCCCAATAAGTTGAATGGATCCACAGACGTGGTTCGATTCTGAGACGCAAGCACCTTGAGCAAGCATTCAACTGACCGAGCTAAATCCTGCCCCTCATAATGAATGAATGTAGCAGGTTTCCTTTGATTTACCAGATTTGTCAGAATTACCAAATGTTTGACATCCAATAGCCGATGATTAATTAATCAATATGCTTTAGTGGAGTTGTTAAACAAACAAACTTTTAACTTTTCATATGAACGAACGAACGAACGAACGAACAAACGAACGAACGAACGTCTAATGACACCCCTAAACAAAAACAAAGATTGGCCATCAAGTGTCAAACAAAGGTAAGTACATCGATATGATTAGGATTTTCTTTTTAGGCAAGTGAGAAAATGTTTTCTTCTTTACACTTTTCTTTTTTGATGCTTTGTAGTTTTTCTTCTTTATGTCACACCGAGCATGCTCGGCCGCATGGATGGTTACGATTGGCTCGATTAGGGTCAGCTGATACGTGTGTGTGGGGATGAATTCCTCCAGACTCTGAATCTCCTCCTCACTCAGCTGAGATCTCTCGCTCTCGTCCGGGACTGAAAATATAACTCATAGAGATTATTATACGAGCTTATTTCAACCACTGCTAGAAGGAGACGACGAAATGATGTCATATTTCACATGGAAAGTCCGCACTAGGACTGGAGAAAACAACATCATGTTATACATTGCTTTCCAAAATTACGTCATCACACTTGTTATTACACGTGTGCTTCGTATGATTATTATTAATTCGATTATGTTGAACCATATGGATAATAAACAGTTTTTCATGCTTCACAGGTTTTAAACTCAACCTCAGAAATTATCAGCAATTTGGTGAATTTTTCAGAAAATATGTAGCTAAATTTAAGATTCACTAAGCCGAATAGACAAAATGGTGGTACATCTATAACTGACACAACTTTTAAACTACTTTTTAGAGAACTTGTAATGAAATATATTCACCAAATTAAACTCGTCATTTATTTGCATTTGGAGATCAACAGTTTTGTCATCAACCAAATTCCATGACTTTCCCTAAGTTTTACGGGCATTTTTAATCTTTCTTTTTTTTTCCTTTTTTTTTGATGCCGATTGCACTATTTTAAATCAGTAAAAAAAAATTAACAAACACACATTTATCACCAATGACAGGAATTGTGGTATTAACTGCTCTATCAAAAGTTGCGTGCACCTTGAACTTTGACCTAGCTGGAAGTTATTTGGTTTAGTAATACATGTACCTTGAACAATGTTTTTTGTAAATAATTTCAGTTGGATTTGACATAAGAAGAAAAGTAAAAGTGTTTTGAAAATAACAAAAAAAACACTATTTTAGAAAACAATCGGCTCAGAAATAAATTACCAGTAGTAAACACCATAGTAAGAAAACAGCATTCCCTGTGGGAAGGACTACAGGACATTTTCCCAGTAACTAAGTACTATTTTCTATGATTGTAGTTATCTACAGAGTATATTATTACATGTTTTGAAGCTGCCATATGGTTGGTACTGGTGGTCCCAGGCACAATGAATGACTTTCTGCACACGATGGACAAAGGCTGACGTGACATTCAAGCGACATTGGCCAATAAGGAATCGGATCGTGGCATTTTCACGGAAAAACATCATTTCCGAATGGTCACCGGTGGTCGAAGATTTACTCCCGGCTGTAACATATGAAAATACAAACATAAAGATGATAGATTTACTCCTGGCTGTAACAGATGAAAATTCAAACATAAGAATGATAGATTTACTCCCGGCTGTAACAGATGAAAATTCAAACATAAGAAAGATAGATTTACTCCTGGCTGTAACAGATAAAAAATTCAAACATAAGAATGATAGATTTACTCCCGGCTGTAACAGATAAAACATTCAAACATAAGAATGATAGATTTACTCCCGGCTGTGACATGAAAATACTTCAGGGACAGTATATTTAGACATATGCAATGTCTCAGTAACTAACTTACTGTACACTGTGGTACATGAAATCGACAAAATTAGTCATTTATTAATATTCAACCAATTATACATCCAACCCAGGCGGTATTCCAGTATTTTAATTAATGGTCTACATAGGGTGGCCTTAGCACACACTTGTTTCAGCCAGTGTACCACGACTGGTATATTAAAGGCTGTGGTATGTGCTATCCTGTCTGTGGGATGGTGCATATAAAAGATCCTTTCCTACTAATGGTAAAATGTAGCAGGTTTCCTCTAAGATTATATGTCAAAATACCGAATGTTTGACATCCAATAGCCGATGCTTAACCTTCTGACTACGGCAGGCGAGATATCTCGCCCGACGTAACGTCAGTCGATATACTGTACACTGTATACAGTGCATTCCCCAATTCATATTTCCCGCCGTTTTGCACACGACACTCACCGGAAACGGAAATATAATTGAAGAAAAAAGATTTGTTTTCAAAATGGTGGTTTTTGTTTTGATTTTTTCAATTGAAAATACCTTGAAATTTTGAGTTCAAAAAGTGGTTTTCGGCAAGTATTTTCGCTTGACAACAATGGCGGCACGTCGCGGTAATTTTCAGGGATCGATAGCTGATTGTAACAGCTAATTTGATAATAAATTTGATCGTTTTACCAACAACGAAAATTACCAAATATTGCAATATGAATCGTAGTTCTGGTTTTAAAAAAAATTCTGGTCAGAAAACCACTATTATCGGGAATAATGGACATAAATACTGGACAGCTGGCCACAAATGCCCGTAAGTAAATGCAACTTTTTCGATTTTTTGCCTAATTTTAATCACCATTAGCCGATCTAAAATAATAAAAATTACAAAAAAAGACACGAAAATAATACTTATCGATTCATATATGAACTTTATTTCATGTATTTATGAAACATTTAAGTGAATATATGTGAGTAAAAATTATAAACTTGTACCCACTCAACGTGGTTTTTGTTAAAAATTAATCCAGTAGTCTAAAGGTTAAAGGGACATTCCTGAGTTTGCTGCATTTTTTAAGATGTGATCGACTAACAGAGACTTTTTAACAATTGTAATTATATATCAAATATATTTTTCTGCATAAAATATTAGTGGAGTATATTAAACGTGTTTCTGATTGTTCTAATATTTGTACTAGGCTAGATTTCATTTTATTGCCTAAAATAAAACAAATTCATACGTACGAAACTATTTGATGACAAAATCCAGTTTGGGCTTCTTACAAATATTAAGACGACCAGAAACACATTGAATATACAGACACTGATATTCTAAACAAGAAAATATATTTATCACGATAGTTTAATCGTAGAAATATTTTATTAGTTGGAAACATCTTACAATACAGCAAACTCAGGAATGTCCCTTTAATAAATCAAAAGTTTGTTTTATTTAACGACGCCGCTAGAGCACATTGATTTTTTATCTTATCGGCTATTGGACGTCAAACATATGGTCATTCTGACACTGTTTTTAGAGGAAACCCGCTGTCGCCACATAGGCTACTCTTTTTACGACAGGCAGCAAGGGATCTTTTATTTGCACTTCCCACAGGCAGGATAGCACAAACCATGGCCTTTGTTGAACCAGTTATGGATCACTGGTCGGTGCAAGTGGTTTACACCTACCCATTGAGCCTTGCGGAGCACTCACTCAGGGTTTGGAGTCGGTATCTCGATTAAAAATCCCATGCCTCGACTGGGATCCGAACCCAGTACCTACCAGCCTGTAGACCGATGGCCTGCCACGATGCCACCGAGGCCGGTCTTTAATAAATCAATGTCAGGCCTTTGAAAATTGCGAGAGCAATAATTTAGTTTTTGCGTGTCGCTCGCGTAAAGATAGTTTAGGTAACCAATTTTTCATTTGCGCATTGAATTTATGACTTCATTTACATGTTCATGATAGGCAGTGTTCTCGCTGGGTGAAAATTAATGAAGGGTGGCCCCACCTGTCAAAAAAATAAAAAAAAGGGAAAGCTTGGTTACCATATATTATTGTGTGTTGGTCAACTTTGTGGCAAGACATACTCCTTATTTTGCATATAAAAGATCCCTTGCTGCTAATCGAAAAAGAGTAGCCCATGAAGTGGTGACAGCGGGTTTCCTCTCTCAATATCTGTATGGCCCTTAACCATATGTCCGACGTCATATAACCATAAATAAAATGTGTTGAGTGCATCGTTAAATAAAACATTTCTTTAGAATCTATTTTAACATACAGTGTGTTTTCTCTGGGATCTGCATTACGTAGTTGTAGTCCATCCAAAAGGCACCGTAACGCTGGAGGCCATACTGTTCTGTGTAAGTTGCCAGGTGGCGCTCTTCATCGAGCGGAAATTCCCTCACATCACCGAGGTTTTCCGGGGAATTAGGGTCAAACAGGGACTGAGACAGGAAGTTCATCTGTGTCTTGTTCTCAAGAGGTTCCCCAGCATGCAGCAGGACTTGACTCTACAGTGAATACATATAACACACAGCCATGAAATATAAAGATGTATAATATACATAGCCATTAAATATAGATTTATAATATACCATGAAATATATAAATATATAAATAGGCACAGTCATGAAATATATATATTTAAAATATATGCATAGCCATTAAATAAAGAGATTTATAATATACATAGACATTAAATATAGATATTTATAATATATATAGCCATGAAAAATAGAGATTTATAACATATACAGCCATGAAATACAGAGATTTATAATATACACAGCCATGAAATACAGAGATTGATAATATACATAGCTATGAAAAATAGAGATTTATTATATACAGTCATGAAACAGAGATTTTATAATATATACAAAGCCATGAAATATAGAGATTTTCAATTATTTGTACTTTTATTACAGTATAGATACATGACAGATATAAATAATGTGGGGGAAAGGTCCTATTGAACTTTAAGAATAAATTTCTACAAAAAATTAGGGATTGCTAATTAGAAAGTCAGTAATCAAAAATTTAAAAACAAAATGCTTCCTGAATGGTGGAAATATGAAACAATGCTGGTCCAATCAACAATTCAGTAATTATTGTGAATTTCACCACCTCATTAACTGACAATTAAAATACTAAACTAGCTTGCCTGTTATACCATTTTTATGAAACTTGTGAACGGTGTTGGTATTAGACCCACTTTCACCGTCAGATACCAAAACTGTTCACTCGTTTCATAAAAATGGTATGACAGGCAAGCTCGTTTAGTATTATATATATATATGTCATGTTCCTAGCAGTATTCTGTCAATTCCATAAAATTCAACCAACTTTCCAGACAAAGTAAGTTGTGTTATTTACTTAAACTTTTGTTAATCATAATACAGAAACGTGGTATGTAATAAATACAGAACCACATACAAGTTGTTTTGCCATGTTATTAATTGCACTCGTTTATGGTGTGCAAGCTTTCTCTCTCTCTCTCTCTGACTCACACAATTACCCGTGGATCTGTCATATCGGCGATTCCACATATACAGTTTCCCGCTGTCAGGATGCGCAGGATGGTAATCCCACACTGAGCGTCAAAGAAACCGAGCCCATGAACGAGTATTTCTGCCGTCAGACCCTCGGACTCGAGAAACAGGAATGGCTGGAACGCCACTCGCTGGGAAGCAAGCTGAGCGGGTTTCATCTTTTCTGTGAGCTAAAACATAAAAAAGAAAAGGAATATTTAACCAGTGTTTGACAAATGTTTGAGAAACTCACTAGCACTTTAAAAAACCTTGGCTAGTGCCCATTGGGATTAGAGGTACAAACCCTAGTTTCAGTCCATGAAAATGCACACTAAGTTTAGTTAATCTACAAACCTGTAACACATTCGCATAAAGTTACAATTGAGTGAAACAGGAGTTTGTGACTTTGAAATGGTGAAATACCCTCTAAAACTGTTACTTCTCGGACGCATGTGTGTGTTTTTAAAAAATATGAGAAATACATTTTGTGATATTAAAAACACCAGGATGACCAAAAACACTTCGAATATACTGAAGTAAAGTATGATTTTAGTTATCAAAAATGGCTCTAATAGTGAAAAATATCCCTTTAAAGTATAGTATTAATGAGGTTGATCATTTTTACTAGCCCAGACCAAACATTCATTAGCCAGGAACGAGGGCTGGTGGATTTGTCGAACTCTAGTTTAACCAGGCTTTCTGTGAGAAATAAAAACAAAACAGACTATAATAAATAATGAATGTTTGTCGGCTATTGTTTTGTTTGAGCTATAGTCCGACCCATCCTCCTTCAAAAATGTTTTTTGTAAATAATTTCAGTCTGGTTTGACGTAAGAAGAAAAGTAAAGGTGTTTTGGAAATAACAAAAAAAAGGCAACGTGCAATTCAGAAATCGATCGGCTCAGAAATAAATAACTGGTAGTAAATTCCATAGAATGAAAAAAGACAATCCCTATGGGACGGACTATAGATTGTGCCACCTCACCTTGAACATAACGGATGCCTTGTGGATGTAGAAACCAATTGATACGACAGGAGGCAGTGGCTTTGTGCGAGGGCGATCCTCGCCAGCCAAGTCTTCTTCAGACGGTAAAATCTGTGGAACGTATGACCACGCCCAGGAGGCCCAGCCCTCATCTTCATCCTCGTCTTCACCCTCAGCTTGGTCTGATGAAAATAAATTAATTTTAATTTAACAACAGAACGATTCACCCACACCCAGGAGGCCCAACCCTCATCTTTACCCTCCTCATCTTCACCATCAACTTGGTCTGATGAAAATAAAGTCATTTTAATGTAACAACACAATCATTCACCAACGCCCAGAAGGCCCAACCCTCATCTTCCCCATCAGCTTGGTCTGATGAAAATAAAGTCATTTTAATGTAACAACACAATCATTCACCCACGCCCAGAAGGCCCAACCCTCATCTTCCCCATCAGCTTGGTCTGATGAAAATAAAGTCATTTTAATGTAACAACACAATCATTCACCCACGCCCAGAAGGCCCAACCCTCATCTTCCCCATCAGCTTGGTCTGATGAAAATAAAGTCATTTTAATGTAACAACAAAACAATTCACCATGTCATAATTAAATTTCAGTTATATTCATTACAATTTAACGTCATCCCACTGGTCCAGCTGTGGCAACGTGAGTTTGTTCTTTTCTCAATTAACAATATTTTTTTTTAGTGTTATTGGTATTTTGTCTTATAGTGAGCGTTATTATTTAAAACCAAAAAATAATTCAAAATAAAATATGAACTTTTAAGTGTTATTATTAGTAAGAATATTTTAAATTTAATTGTAAGGATAGTCTGTTATGGGTTTTTTTTATGTTTATCTGGTTTCACAGTTTGCATAACATTTGTTTTTGCTCATACCCTGATGAACGTAAAAGAAATGATGTTCAGAAGCAATTAATTACTTCCCTCAGTTTTTTTAAAGTGAGGTCTGCATATATAACAGGATTGTCAACATGCACAAATTAGATTATTGATAAAATATCAACATTTGGTCAGAAAGCATTTATATTCCTTGTAATTCTATATCAGGCAACAATTAATTTACTGAACATGAATTCCACAGAGTTAATTGTCCTGCCATAACCCCCCTGTGCGTGCTGTAACCTCACCGTGGTGCAGGGGTGTAGCATTCTCTTTGAGAATGGCCAATACAGCACAAATTCCCTTGTTTTCTTTGAGATACAATTAAAGTTTTGAGTAAAAGTCAGCATCTATGTGTAATATTTGTATTTTTGCACAGTTCTTTACACTGTGTTTTTATTTAAATCTTGAATTTTTATATTGATGTTGATCATCACTTTATTTGTTTGCATTACAACAGTTTGACACCCAATAGCCGATGTATTTTTTGTGCTGGGGTGTCCTTAAACATTCATTCATTCATTCATTCATTCATTCATTCACCTGCCATAACCTGTTTAGGTGCACAGTGATGAACATCCAAAGGCACAGCTAGCTCTGGGACTTGCCAAATTTGCCAATTGCAAATTTTAAAACAAATTGGCAAATTTTATTTTAATTTGGCAAAATAATTTCATGTAATAATTGACATTTTTTTTAGAAAATAACTCGATTTCTGCAATTTATGAAGTTTAATAGACAATCTGACTAAAACAATTTCTCACCCAGAGATAGCCCTACAAAGGTGCAACTATAAACCCAAGTTTTAATGACCTAGGTCTTATAGACTGAGAAATTGATGATTCTAAATGCAAAATTTTAATCCAAAAGTTGTTGTTGTTGTTGTTGCTGCCATCACCACCACTGGTGTCATAAAAGAAATAATACCTTCATCTCACCTTTTTCCTTCGTTAAGGCGAGACAAAAAGGTGATAAAAAATCACCAGGTGCTGCCTATTGATTAATGACATCTCTTTTTAATATAAATAAATTTATCCTGCAATCACTATATATATAATATATATATATATATTGGCAAGATATGATGACTTGATAAATTTCTATATTTTCGGTCACAGACATATAATACATGTTATGTGCAGTGATAGAAATAAGCAAATGTTTTTACTAGTCCACCGGACAAATACATCTAGAAATCTACTTGTCCACCAATATTTTCACTTGTCCAAATAAATGGTTTGTTTCGTTCAAGCACCAGGACGATGTTTGTGATTGCTCAAAATGAAACTCTACTGAATATTTTACTTATCCACTGGACAACCACCGAGGCACATTTTGCTTGTCTGAATAGATTTGCACTTGTCAGGACAAACGGACAAGTGCTTATTTCGAACACTGATGTGACAAAAGCCCAAATCGAGTATTTCAGACTAGAATGTCAATAACATAGTTACTCTTTAAATCATTAATTTCAGTACAGTGTATACAAATAAAGATTTGCTTTATGATAAAGATACAAAACTTGTATATATTTACTATGAATTTGAGTTTGGAAACACTTTTCTAAGACTGCAAACCGTAGCTAGCATCTTACAAAGAATGATCAACTTCAAGTATCTTGAATGACGTCATACTGCATAAGCCAGCACTGGTTTGATGGTACCCAGCTGGGATACAAAAACTGGAATAAATATGATTTTCAACTATTTTTCTTGGACTGCAGGATAAATAAAGTAACCCGTTACTGTCTTAAAATATTGGCTTCATCCTGCAGCATTAGTCATTCTAAGCCCCACATAGGCATACGGGCTCCCATTGTGGTTGGAGGGGGGGGGGCAGACAGATCTAGGGGGCCCTAGGGGACCGCCCTCCCCTAAATTTTGTGATAGTTATAATTTTTTTAATTTTTTTACAATCCCCCTCCAAACCTCCCCCAGAGTTCCCTTGGTATTCCACCTCATGTCACTGGGGCCCCCCCAAATGGATTTTCTGGATCCGCCACTACGAATTAAATTAAAATGCCACAATCTGGATAACAACATTTATTCATATTAATTAGCAATGGTGTTACTGCCAAACAGCTATATAGTGTTGCAAATGAATTACTATGCATTTTTACATGGATTACAACTAATATTGAGGGTAAAATGATGGAAATACATTGTGAAAAGGTTTCAGGCAAGCTTATTTTGTCCCACTATCTCTATCTTTTTTTGTATTTGCTCCCACCCAGGGGGGCAGTTGCCCACACCCCTGCCCCTGTCTTGTACACTTATGAGGGAGGATTAAGCTGATATCTTAAGCAGTGTTTGACAAATGTTAAGAAAGTCACTAGCCCTCTTGGCTAACTAGTGCCGCTTTGGCCAACTAGTGCCGCTTTGGCCAACTAGTGCTGCTTTGGCCAACTAGTGCCGCTTTGGCCAACTAGTGCCGCTTTGGCCAACTAGTGCCGCTTTGGCCAACTAATGCCACTTTGGCTAACTAGTGCCTTCTGTATTATAGTAATACAGCTGATAATTTCTGCTAGGCCAGACCAAAACATCCACAAGCCGGGACCAAGTGCTAGAGGATTTGTCGGACCGTGTTTTAAGACAGTAACCCGTTAACTCTATATATCCTGGAACCACTGTTTCTATTGACGAAATATGATGACGGATAAAGCAAAGTCATATCCGTATAGTAGCAGGATATGACTTTTAAAAGAAAGAAATGTTTTATTTAACGACGCACTCAACACATTTTATTTACGGTTATATGGCGTCAGACATATGGTTAAGGACCACACAAATATTGAGAGAGGAAACCCGCTGTCGCCACTTCATGAACTACTCTTTTCGATTAACAGCAAGGGATCTTGTATATATGCACCATCCCACAGGCAGAATAGTACATACCACGGCCTTTGTTACACCAGTTGTGGAGCACTGGTTGGGATGAGAAATAGCCCAATGGGTCCCCCGACGGATACGACTTTTGATGTTATGCATGTGACGTCACACACATATAGCTACATTACAAAATCACTTATTTGACCTCTACTAGGTCATCATACAACGTAGCTGAAGTACCAGAAATAACAGCTTTCCCCCTTAATTTTTATGGTCTGCAGGATAAAGATAATAACTAGTTAATGACGTCGGATATTGGCTTTATCCTGTTCAGGCCGAATAAGAAATTACACATTCTTACCTTCACGGGATAAAGCCGATATCCAATATCATTATTAGTTATTCCCTATAGGTAGTACTAAACCAAATAACTTCCGTCTGGGTCAAAGTTTGAGGTGCACCAAACTTTTGATAGAGAAGTGAACACCACAAGTCCTGTGATTGGTGATAAATGTGAGTGTGTTGGTTGTAAAAAAAAATAGTTTCATCTGGGTAAAACAAATATGCAATTTTATTCCATCTAGTACCACTGTGTCAAGTAGCCTTGTGCTTGAAACATGTATGGAGTTCCTGTAAAAAAAAGTACTCGAATTTTGTGCGGAACTAGGGTAGTCATAGACACTACTCGTTATCTCAGAAATGAGCAGCTTGACCCTCATTTTTTTCTGATTCATTTTAAGGGTGAGGGGTGGTAGTATTTACATCTGTGGCATTTATGTTGATTGAAAGAAAGAAAGAAATGTTTTAGTTAATGATGCACTCAACACATTGTATTTACGGTTATATGGCGTTAGACACATGGTTAAGGACCACACAGATATTGAGAGAGGAAACCTGCTGTCACCACTTCATTGGCTACTCTTTTTGATTAGCAGCTAGGGATCTTTTATATGCACCATCAAGACAGGGTAGTACATACCACGACCGTTGATATACCAGTCGTGGTGCACTGGCTGGAACGAGAAATAGCCCAATGGTTTGTCGATTGATACGCTGCAGGTAGGAATTTTAGCCACATATGTTACTACTGTCGTCTATGGGATTTGATTTGGTAGTTTACACCCTATATAATGACTGCATGATGTGAGAAAGTTCAACTCACCGATGTCACCAACACTAACTCTGTCCACTTCCTGTCTATCCGGCTCTTTAGTTTCATCCTCGTGAAACTGGCGTGTCCCATAATACAGTGCAATACACAGCTCGATAAGTCTTAAAAACATCGGCAGTTGACAGTCAGACAAGGACAACTCCAACTGATCACAAGCGAGATTAAATCGCGTCGCCTTTGGCGTCTTGGCATTCACGCCATCGTAGGCCATGTGTAACCGACAAGATACGGAACAACGATAGAGTAGCGGTTCTTGATAGCTTTCAATCTTCCCGCTGGAGTTTGTCTTATCCAGGCAAACAGTCAGATCACAGATGTTGATGACTTTTCTCAAGACAAGTTCTGGAGGGACGAGATCCACGAACGCACGGTTCCACCCAATGTCGACACTGTAGCATTCGGCCGACTTCACATTCAGAGACAGAACAATGTCGTCTTCAACAAACTTCAGAATAAGGTTGTTGATAATCACGGAAACGTTATTTAGCACTCGGTTCATCAAGCTCTGGAGATAGCCGGGAGGGAGGTCGTAGTCTTCGGGCCGTTTCGGCTTCACCTTGGCTTTGATCTGTTGTGCGATCTTCTTCCCAGAATCACCAGATACAGAACTGGCCCCATCGTCGTACGCGGTGTCTCGAACCTTCAGAATACACTCAATCGTGTTTATCGTGATCACGACAGGCTCAGATCCAAGCTTGGTCCATGGAACGTGGATGCGTAGCTCGTGTATGTGGCCACTCTTAAACACTATGGGCAACTGGATCGCCTTTTCGATGACATGAAGCCGAAGGTCAAGGTTATTTAAAACGGCATCGCCTCCCCATAGACTAAGTTGGAAATCTTCTTGGCGTAGTTCAACATACTTGTTGACATAGCCCATCAACAGAGGTGTGATATAGGATTCAATTTTGAACATCGTGAGGGTAGCTAGTGAAGTTGCACCGTTCAGTCTGAAAGTAAGAATAAAATAGATGATCTCAGGGTAGTCTTTTTGGGGGGTTAAATCTGTTTTCTAAAACCACAGCTATATTCCAACCAAATCTATTACTCACAAATCTTTTGTTTAGCCTTGTATTATTCTGTTTTACCATTTTAAATACAAATTGAAAAATAATCATTTAAAACTCCCTAAATAATGACCAAGTAGTAAAATGATAAGTCACATGACAACAGTTTTTTCTTAATACATGTACATTACTGAAATATAAAGGGTTAGTTCTTGTTTCGGAATACCTCCACCCACTACCGACCCTGGTCGGGCTGCTGGTGCTCTCTTGCACTTGCCAGCGCAGGTGGTCCCACCCCAACCCCATTCCTGTATTTGGTGGAGGAGCCGGTATGGGTTGACACCTGCGCCCATGACAGGTGTGTGCTACAACAGCTTGCTCTGAATGTGCACATTAAGCCCTATGACCTGACCGCATGTTTCGGAATAAACTTTCTGAGTCTTTCCGACAAGAGAAATATTTATAAAACAATGACCAAAATGCAAACCCTGGATATGTCGAATAACTCTGGATGTTCCAGATCTGTCTTCAAAGCAGATAAATGCTGAGGTCTCAAGATCATTCGGTATAGGCAAGTTCCACTGCATTTTCCTCATTTTCTTTTGTTGATACTGTGAGGGGAAAACATATACATATTCACATTATAAAACTCATGCAGCCCTCAAAATCTGCAGCAGCAATCAGTACAAAAAGCTATTGCAAAATCCAGTTTGAATAAAAAAAATGTTTTAACTGTTTTATCCCACTAAACTGAGAAACTCTATATTTGATTATTTTGATTATTTTTAATAATTTTTCTTTACAAGTTAGAAATCAATTTTGTATATTAAATCATTTTGTTTATAAAAAAAAAAAGAAGATACAAAATTCAAACTCTGTGAAGCAGATAAAATTCTTTATTATGGGTAATATGTATTGCTATTTTATTTACAGAGTATAGTAGCTTGAGTGTCTTCCAGGTCTATCCCTTCTCTACATGTTAAGATAGAGTTAGAGTGTACATAGTTTTAAAAGGTGTTAGTTTCAGATGACCAAATGGTTGTCAAGTAATGCGATGATGTCTAAAATAAAATCTGACACAACATACTTAACTTTCAGATCTTTTTCAACTTTACTATTAGCATTAAACTTGCAAAACAGTGTAAACCTTACAAGATGAAACTCAACATCCCTAGATTCCTAACCATCTGTGCCATCAGTTGCCTACAGGTTTGAAGACACTAGAGTAAGGGGTATATCATAATAGTAAAAGAAAGAAAGAAATGTTTTCTTTAACGACGCACTGAACACCTTTTATTTATGGTTATATGGCATCAGACATTTGGTCAAGGACCACACAGACAATGAGAGAGGAAACCCGCTGTCGCCACTTCATACACTACTCTTTTCGCTTAGCAGCAAGGGTTCTTTTATATGCACCATCCCATAGACAGTATAGCACATACCAAAAACTTTGATATACCAGTCGTGGTGCACTGGCTGGAACAAGAAATAGCCCAATGGATCAACTAGTAGTTAAAACTATTTTTGCTTCATTTCAACTCCAATATTTGGGTGGAATTCTTTTCAATATAGGTACATAACCAAAACTTGCACTTGTCAATTTGGACATGGATGTAGCTCAGTGATAAAGCATAAACTGCATGAGGTGCATTAAAATCCCACAGACAGTATAGTACATACCACGGCCTTTGTTACACCAGTTATGGAGCACTGGCTGGAAGAAGAAATAGCGCAACCGCACATTAAGTGAACACTTTACCGCTTTGCTATGTCCCGCCCTCAAGAATTTGGTATGTGCTTTCCCGTCTGGGAAAAATATCCGCCCGGTCCCCCCCTCCCCTAACCCCAACCCCAACCTTAACCCCAACCCTAACTAAAAATAATAATGGAGGGGACCGGGCAGATATTATACCCCCGTCTGTGAGACAGCGCATAATATATAAAAGATCCCTCCCTGCATTAGGAAAAATGTAGCGGGTTTCCTCTGATGACTACGAGTCCGAATTACCAAATGTTTGACATCCAATAGCCTAGGCTATGATTAATTAATCAATGTGCTCTAGTGGTGTTGTTAAATAAAAAAAAGAACAAACTAACTTTTAGTGGTAGGAATTGCCTTAGTCTATGTCATGATGTGATATGTGACGACTGTCACTGGTCATAACGACAGACGATCAGTCCTTCCTCTCGACCAAATGTCGAAATTACTATAAATATATTAGACTCTAAATAGCCATATTTTAAAAATGTGCTGAGGGTGTCAGTAAACAGATATTCGCTTCTTTCTTTCTTTTCTTAATTAGCTAAATTACGTGTATGCAAGGTTATTACCGACTGCCAACTCACAACAAACGATATGATCTAAACCCGGAAACAGCAGGTGCGCAGTGTTCAGGGGAGATAACTATTGCATTGTCTTCCACATTCCTCCACAGATCTGAAACGTCAGAGCAGTTTTAAAGAATATGATTAAAACACAACGCGGAGTGGGGGGGGGGGGGGGTCGGGCGTCGAAAACCCCTTCGTGCTCCAATCAAAATGTTCTCTTTTTGTCCATGGGTGCATGACTCGAACCTCTAAAAACTTCGTTCGCCTCTGTATTACAAAACACAGAAATATACTATATACAGAAAACTACACCAGCTAAACCCAACATTTACTCAATTAACAGAGACTGAAAAATTATTCTTTCTACTTCTCTGCCCAACGCATATTTCACCAACAGGGCCGTACCCTCCGGGGGGCAGGGGGGGCAGCTGCCCCCCCCCCCGAGAATCTTGTCCTTTTTTTTTTTTTTATATATCTCCAGTAATAGCATAGAAATGTTTAATCTTTATAGTATGTTAAAAATTATTTATAAAATTTAGTGCCCCCCCATGGATTTTGGTCAGGGTACGGCCCTGACCAACCGTGTTGCTATGAGATGTTTGAACAAAGACGCCTTCTAAGCCTACTTTCAGTTGCTAGACTTCCTACCTAATGACATTGTCACTTATTAAATAGTGTTATACTGTCACTTATTAAATAATGCTTGTGTATACAATATGACCTAGAAAATTATAGTTCTCAACACATTTTACATGGAAGACTAATTTTAACGTTTTTGAATGACTGAATAAATATGCAAATAGTTAAATTGCTTTATTATATACCGTATACAATATCATTTCTGTCTTAAGGCTGGTAGGTACTGGGTTCGCACCCCAGTACCGTCCGTAACCTCACCGTGGTGCAGGGGTGTAACATTCTCTTTGAGAATGGCCAATACAGCACACAATTGAAGTTTTGAGTAAAATTCAGTATCTATCTGTTATATTTGTGTTTTTTCACAGTTCTTTACACTGTTTTTGTTTAAATCTTGAATTTTTATATTGATGTTGATCATCACTTTATTTATTTGCATTACCATAGTTTGACACCCAATAGCCGATGTATTTTTCGTGCTGGGGTGTCGTTAAACATTCATTCATTCATTCATTCATTCATTCCCAGTACAATTCCTACCCTGTAACCCAGAGCCAGTTTTAGCCGCTTAATAGGGAACTCGAAAATGTTGGGCCACGTGCACTATTTGCTCCGTTCTAGTGTTGGTATCCCATACAGCGATTTTAAATATCATATTAACCAATATAATTATATCTTTCCGACTTGGCAAGATGATTGCGAACAAGCTTTATTCTGTCAAGCCAGTCCTGGGAGTGGCAGTCCTCCTACATACCATAATACACATGTAGTTATGTATGCTCTCTCACACACAGTATGCTCACACACACACACACACACACACACACACACACCTACACACACTATCCTATCTCTCTCTCTCTCTCTCTCTCTCTCTCTCTCTCTCCATCCCCTCGCTCCTATTTCTCTCTCTTTCTCTCTCTCTCGCTCTCTGTCTCTGTCTCTGTCTCTCTCTCTCTCTCTGTCTCTGTCTCTGTCTCTCTCTCTCTCTCTCTCTCTCTCTCTCTCTCTCTCTCTCTCTCTCTCTCTCTCTCTCTCTCACGCACGCACGCACGCACGCGCGCGCGTTCTGTCATCCTTTTTCTCTTCGTCTTATGTTCGTTTTTCCTTTTTTTTCTCTCTCTCTTTTTCTCTTCTTTCCAGTTTCTCTATCATCTTTCTTTAGTTTTTCTTGTTCTCTTACCTTCCAGTTTCTATCTTTCTCTATGTTCTGTTTCTCTTCTATATTATTTGTTTTTCTATTTCTTCTTCTTTCTTTTTTGTTTTCTTTTTTTTTTGTTCCCTCTTCATTCTATTTTCTATTTCGTTTGTTTTGTGAGGTTTTGTTGGGGTTTTTTTTTTTTGTATTATCTATCATCTCTTTCTTTCCCTGTTCTTTCTTTGACTCCGTTCTATTTCCCTATTTTGTCTCTCTATTTCTCTCTCTTTCTCTCTCTCTCTCTCGCTCTCTGTCTCTGTCTCTGTCTCTGTCTCTCTCTGTCTCTGTCTCTCTCTCTCTCTCTCTCTCTCTCTCTCTCTCTCTCTCTCTCTCTCTCTCTCTCTCTCTCTCTCTCTCTCTCTCTCTCTCTCCCTCTCTCTCTCTCTCTCTCCTGTTTCTTTCTATCTAAATTTAGTGTGTGCAAAATACTTAAATTAATGTTCTGTGTATACGGAGGATACTGGAAAAAGACTGATAGCAAGTAACAGAGGCACGTTTTTGGCTGTAATGCAATTCGGGTGGTGGCTTAGTACTCTGACACAATAAGAGAGCAAAGCGGACAGTAATTATGACTAAAGTACTGTCGGAAATAGAATAAAAATGATTTTCGTCGATTATTTCTTACATATTAAATTTTATGTAAATATCTATTTAATGATCATCTACCTATTTTAGCATTTACTTGTTTTGGCTATCATTAATGTACAAAGTGGTGTTTACTCTTGAAATTAAAGAAGGATGGTAAATAGGTGATTTGTGCACTTCATGGGAACAGACTATAAAACATTTTGGTCAACAATTGTCAATTTCATTGCTGTTACAATATGTGAGGGACTGTTTCTGATGACAGTTTACCCCTATTCCTCTCCAAAACAAATATTTGTAGACATTTATAAGTAACTTTTGAGAAAAACTGTCAAAAAGCATTTTGCGTTTGTGATATATTATATTGGTATTAAAGGTGCTATCTTAAAGTTGTAATGTGACAGCTATTGCAAATTATGTTTTTATTAATTTTTTGCTTTAACATTTAAAAACTACACCTTTAATTATATGCCCATACATGATTATAGGAAATAATTGTATCTACTAGTAGAAAATAAATTTTTATTGGAGAATCTTTATCACAAACAGATGCTCACATATAACTATGATATAGCACCTTTAAGTGGTTGCAAGATTGTGTAAATTTCTAATGTACTTATATTGAATTTATATTTACTAAATATGCTGGTCATAATTAATAATTATGCTGCAATTCAAAATAATCAGTTAACTTGCAGTTTTAAATTAAAAGTTTGTTTAAGGGTAAATGAAATTGACACATATCTTCAAAATGTGTTATAGTCTGTTCCAATAAAGGTCACAAATCGCCTGTTTACCGACATATTTATTTTAATTTCAAGAGTAAACACCACCTTGTACATCAATGAGAGCCCAAACAAGTAAATGCTAAATTAGGTAGAGTATCATTAAATAGATATTTACAAAATATTTACTTGTCAGTTTAATATGAAAGGAATAATTTATGAAAATCATTTTTATTCTATTTCCGACACTACTATAGTGTTCGGTCCGAATGTACGCTCGCTAATTTGGTATTCTAATAGCATTTTTTAAGTATTCGAATATCTGGAGTTTTAGGTCGGATGGGGAGAATGACTCTAAAAGAAAGGAAGATAATGTGGTTTCTTTTAATCATAAGATCGGTCCTGCATGCCGCTTGCTTCGTGCGTACAGTCGGGAACGTAATGTGTGTCTCCAGTTTCAGACTCGATGTGCTACATTTACAACTACATACAAATGCAATTTAGTTGTGCATATACGATTCAATTAATTGTTATTCTCTCAGAACAGAACTGAACAGAACTGAACTTTATTACGCAACGGCATATGAGGAACATGATATATAAACTGTAGTGACAAAATAGGGTGTTTACAGGAGACAATAGTACAATAGTATTAATACAAATGCAATACAGTAATAGTGACAATAGTATGATACAAATAGAATAGAATAATAAAGGCAATAATAAAATATAATTATAATAAAGTAATGTAATGACACATTATTGTATAATTACTACCAAAATGTGCTAATCAGACGCGCACACACACACACACACACACACACACACACACATATATATATATATATATATATATATATATATATATATATATATATATATATATATATATATATATATATATGTATACTTGTGTAGTGATAGACATTGTAAATAATTATAGGCCAGTGTTCTTTTAGGGTTTACTGCATTTATCAATAATTTCTTTTATTAATTTACATAATTTCTTGACAACACTTATTTTGCTATTTATATTCGTCATTAGTTGTTTAAATTTCAACGTAATTGGTTTATTATAATAATGCGGCTTAAGCAAATGTTTACGGGAGTTAGTGAAATAAGTACATGTGAATAAATAGTGAAATTCGTCTCCAATGCCATTACTGTTACATAATGTGCACGTTCGATCTTCTACCGGGGTGTTGTTCCAGCGTCCTGTTTCGACTGGTAAGTAGTGATTAGATGTTCTAAATTTGAGTAATATAGCCCAAAATGTTTGTGGTAATATAATAAGATATTTTTCTAATGTAAGATTTTCTTTAAATATAGTGTACGTTACCTCTTGATGATAAAGCTATGTTACTATTCCATTGTTGTAAATACTGGTCGTTTTGTCTTAATTTTGCTTGCTTAAAAGTATTTTTATGGATGAAAAGTTCCGTGACATCCAAACATTTGTCATGCCTAGCTGGTTAAATATATTTTCGACCATGTTTATCCATTTATAATTACATGTATATCCATTAACAGAAGAGTCGGGTAACATTAATGCATGCAGTAAAAACAATGATTTTGTTTGTTTACCAGATACGATACGGGCCAAAAAACTTATAATTATTTGTTAAATACTTAATTTAAGGGGTCTTCTTCCTAGTTCTCCATATAACATGAATAGTGGGGTGACTTTTTTACTGGTAGGATGTGTCTTAAGAATTTTATATGAATAGTTTCAATGATATCGATGTTTTCAGAACCCCATATTTCGCATCCGAATATGAGAATCGGGAGTACAGTGGAGTCAAATAGTTTTAATTTGCATTCTACTGAAAAAACCCGGCCTCGGGGGCGTCGTGGCAGGCCATCGGTCTACAGGCTGGTAGGTACTGGGTTCGGATCTCAGTCGAAGCATGGGATTTTTAATCCAGATACCGACTCCAAACCCTGAGTGAGTGCTCCGCAAGGCTCAATGGGTAGGTGTAAACCACATGCACCGACCAGTGATCCATAACTGGTTCAACAAAGGCCATGGTTTGTGCTATCCTGCCTGTGGGAAACGCAAATAAAAGATCCCTTGCTGCCTATCGGAAGAGTAGCCCATGTAGTGGCGACAGCGGGTCTCCTCTCAAAACCTGTGTGGTCCTGAACCATATGTCTGACGCCATATAACCGTAAATTAAAAAAAATGTGTTGAGTGCGTCGTTAAATAAAACACTTCTTTCTTTCTTTCTTTCTACTGAAAAAGTTATTGTCTTTAGATTTAGACAGAACAAAGTACATTGCTTTTGTTGCCTTTTGAGTTAGCTGTCACCTGTAATAACGTAGTCTTTAGTTAATTAGGGTGGCTAGCAATCGGACCAATTAGAATTAAACTAAGGATTATAACCCATGATAATCACGTGTCAACAAATATATGTCTTTTCTGAGGTAACTTGCTTTGGGGGGGGGGGGGGGGGAGAGATAATAAATAATTTCGCTTAATAAAAGTTAAATGTAACCCATTATTATGTTTTACTATATTAGACCTTCTTTTGTAAAGCAACTCTTGCTTCTGTAAAATTGGTTACTAAAACCACTTTCCCCCTGCCGCATGCCCCCTGACGATGTCAGAGGCCCAATTCGAGATGGGCGTTCCTGAACCTATTTTTGGATATGGGCACTTAAAAAAAGTTCCTATTCCCATTTTATTAAAAGTCTAGGGGCGGTCGGTGTGGAATCGATCCCCGTCGGTGGGCCTATTGGGCTATTTCTCGTTCCAGCCAGTGCACCACGACTGGTATATCAAAGGCCGTGGTATGTACTACCCTGTCTGTCAGATGGTGCATATAAAAGATCCCTTGCTGCTAATCGAAAAGAGTAGCCCATGAAGTGGCGACAGCGGGTTTCCTCTGTGTGTTCGTTAACCATATATCTGGCGCCATATAACCGTAGATAAAATGTGTTGAGTGCGTCGTTAAATAAAACATGTCTTTCTGTTTTTTATATTAAAAGTTTATTACAAATTTCAAACTATAAAAAATCCAGTTAGTTTGATGAGTCGGTTGTTGCTTAGTTGAAAGTGATAATGGTTTTACGTAATTATATAATAATATTATTCAAATATTCATAAGGTTTGTTTATTTTGTTGTACGACACCACTAGACCACTTTTATTTATTAATCATCGGCTATTGGATGTCAAACGTTTTGTAATTTTGACACATAGTCTTAGAGAGGAAACCAACTACATTTTTTTTAGTAGTAGCAAGGGATTATTTTATATTTGAATCATCTCAAAGACAAGATAGCACATACCACGACCTTTGATACACCAGTCATTGTGCATTGACTAGAACGAGAAATAGCCCAAGTGGGCCACCGACGGGGATCGATCCTAAACCGACCGCGCGTATACTCATATTCGTGTACTCTCCTTTTATTTGACTGACACTCAATAAATAGCCGATGTGTATTTTTGTGCTGGGGTGTCGTTAAACATTCATCCGGGCGTGATTTAGCTGAGTGGGTTGAGTGCTCGCTTGAGGTGTTTGCATCGCAAGATCGAACCACCTCGGTGGATCCATTTTACTGACTGGTTTTTTTTTTCTCGTTGCAACCAGTGCACCACAACTGGACAAAGGCCGTGGTATGTGCTCTCCTGTCTGTGGGGAAAGTGCATATATAAAAGATATCTTGCTGCATTACACCAAAAACAAATGTAGCGGGTTTCCTCTGATGACTACGTGTCAGAATTACGAAATGTTTGACATCCAATAGCCGATGATTATTAATTTTAATTAATGTGCTCTAGTGGTGTCGTTAAACAAAACAATCTTTTAATCATTCATTCGTTAATATATCAACTTCTCTCTCACTAAGGTCATGTGCACTATATGTCGACTTCCTTCTCAATAACCACTAACCCGCTGACCTGCAAAGGTCGTGTGCACTAAATATCGATTTCTCTCCCACTAATCACTAACCCACTGTCCTGTAAAGGGTATGTTCACTATATATCGATTTCTCTCTCACTAACCACTAACCCACTGTCCTGTAAAGGTCATGTGCACTATATATCGACTTCTTTCTCACTAACCACTAACCCACTGTCCTGTAAAGGTCATGTGCACTATATATCGACTTCTCTCTCACTAATCTACAAAGGTAATTTTTTTATTATATCGACTTCTCTCTCACTAACCACTAACCCAGTGACCTGCAAAGGTCATGTGCACTATATATCGAATTCTTTCTTTCTTTCTTTTTTTAATGATGCGGGGGTTGGGGGGGGGGGGGTAATTAAAATATATATATAATCTAAATTGACCCAGAAGAATACGTAGTGCTAGGTTTGGGGCCCTAAAGCACTACAATACATAGCATATATATTAGCAGCAATATATACAGGTAATTACATAGACATATCTAGTACGAAGAAATATTCTTTAAACTCCTCTTGGGCACTGACTTAAATTGAAAAGAAAGATAGAGAAGAAAAAAAGAAAAGAAATAAGGAACGAATATATGACAGTATATTCATAGAGATACCCACATACATAAATGCACACACATATATATATATTATACATATATTCACACACGTACCCACATCTACCAGAAATATACGGAAGAGATTAAAGGGACAGATCCTAGTTTCAACCCATGAAAACGCACACTATGTTTAGTTAATCTACAAACTTGTAACACATTTGGATAAAGTTGCGATTGAGTGAAACACGAGTCTGTTACTTTGAAATGGTGAAATACCCTCTAAAAATAGACGAAACCTCTACTCAATAACTGTTTCTTCTCAGACGCACGTGCGTTTTAAAAATATGAAAAATGCATTTTGTGATATTATAAACACCAGGATGAACAAAAACACTTCGAATGTACGGAAATGGATAATCTAAACAATAAAATGTAAGTAAAGTATGATTTCAGTTATCAGAAACGGCTCTAATAGTACAAAATATACCTTAGTGTTTAAAAACTAGGGTATGTCCATTTAAATTAAAGTATTATATTTTTTCTAAAATATAGTCTGAATTTTGTTCCAAACAAGCTGTTTCCATGTCAATATTACCTTTAAGTCTCAATAAAATAGTGTTTGCCACGTTGCACATTCATTATTAAATATATCGTATTTCCCCTTTTTTTTAAAGAATATATCTTTCCCTTTCAAATTTCTGTTGCAGTATGCCATGCACAGCGTTAATACTTAAATTGAACTCTCTCTCTCTCTCTCTCTCTCTCTCTCTCTCTCTCTCTCTCTCTCTCTCTCTCTCTCTCTCTCTCTCTCTCTCTCTCTCTCTCCCTCTCTCTCTCTCTCTCACTAACGGTAACCACTCAATAACCACTAACCCACTATCTTGCAAAGAGAGTCCAGATAGGTCAGGACAACGTGCTTGAACATTAATTGGATATAAGCACCAACATAAATTGGACAGAAATGTGCAGAAGTCAATGCAGTTCATGATGAAAGTATGTTATTCCATAAATCCGCCCACTAACATTTCATTGTAAGCATAAACTATTTTGCGTTGTAGCTAATAAACAAGTCATACTAACGAAGACAACACAAAACAAAACAAATATTAATACAGTTTTAGCAAACCATGATTGTTAGTAAAAACATATATTGATTTGGACAATGCATACATCCACGCAAATATTGCCACTGAACATACCCGGAATTATTATAATAATTAAAGTACACACACGTTCTGCTAAAATATACTGAAACCGGTCTCGGTGATGTCATGGTTAAGCTATTGGACATAAGGCTGGTAGGTATTGGGTTCGCAGCCCGGTACCGGCTCCCACACAGAGCGAGTTTTAACGACTCAGTGGGTAGGTGTAAGACTACTACACCAACTTCTCTCTCGCTTACAACTAACATTTAACAACTAACCCACTCGTCTGGACAGACAGCCCAAATAGCTGAGGTATGTACCCAGGACAGCGTGCTTGAACCTTAATTGGATAGAAGCACGAAAATAAGTTGAATGAATTAATCTATTGAATCGTTTTTAAAATGCAGCACTCATCAGGCGCATGTGCAGGGAGGTGGGTTCGTGGTCGAACACACACATACACACACACACACGCACGCACGCACGCACGCACACACACACACACACACGCGCGCACGCACGCACGCACGCACACACACACACACACACACACACACACACACGCACACACACACGCACGCACGCACGCACACCCACGCACACACACGCACGCACGCACGCACGCACGCACGCACGCATACACCCACACACATACACACACACGCACACACACACGCACACACACACGCACACACACACACACATACACACACACGCACGCACGCACACACACACACATACACACACACGCACGCACGCACACACACACACACACACACACATACATACACACACACACACACACACACACACACACATACACACACACGCACACACATACACCGCTCGCGCAAATGTTCTATTTATTCAGTATAATTTCTGGGATAGCATGACGTGATCCACCACCCGCTATTTCTCGTTCCAGCCAGTGCACCGCGACTGGTATATCAAATACCGTGGTATGTGCTACCCTGTCTATGGGATGGTGCATATAAAAGATCCCTTGCTACTAATGAAAAAAATTAGCGGGTTTCCTCTCCAAAACTATATGTCGAAATACCAAATTTATGACATCTAATAGCCGATGATTAATAAATCAATGTGCTCTAGTGGTGGCATTAAACAAGATAAATTTTGACCCACCACCCCTTCTCCCCGTGAAAGCCTCCTGCATACACGCTTGCTCGTATCAAGCTTTCATATTTTATTTAATAAACAGACTGAACTCAATTGAATTCCATCACTTGCCACACATTGATGTTTACTGTCCCAGTGGTAAAGCGCTTGCTTGATGCGCGGTCGGTTTGGGATCGATCCCCGTCAGTGGGCCCATTGGGCTATTTCTCGCTCCAGCCAATGCACCACGACTGGTACATCAAAGGCTATTCTGTCTATGGGATGGAGCATATAAAAGATCCCTTGCTGCTAATCGAAAAGAGTAGCCCATGAAGTGGCGACAGCGGGTTTCCTCCCTCAATATCTGTGTGGTCCTTAACCATATGTCCGACGCCATATAACCGTAAAAAAATGTGTGGAGTGCGTCGTTAAATAAACCATTTCCTTCCAAATCGAATGGTAACGTCTCTGTTCGTCCCAAAGGTGTTCAACGGGACCAAGATCCGGAGACAGGGAAGGCCAATTCATGACATTCAGTGTTCTTTCATGTAAACAAAAGATTGCCATCCATGATGAACTCAAATTTTGTTTATTAATGCTTTAACCCTTTAAATATACACCATTGTTCTACTAGTAACTTAAATATAGCCCATGAAGTGGCGACAGCGGGTTTCCTCTCTCAATATCTGTGTGGTCCTTAGCCATATGTCCGACGCCATATAACCGCCAATAAAATGTGTTGAGTGCGTCGTTAAATAAAACATTTCCTTCTTACTAGTGACTTAAGTAAGTTTATACTTAAAGGGACATTCCCGAGTTTGCTGCAATGTTTAAGGTGTTATCGACTAACAGAGACTTTTTAACGATTGTAATTACATATCAAATATATTTTTTCTGCATAAAATATTAGTGTCTGTATAGTAAAGGTGTTTCTGGTAGTTCTAATATTTGTACTAGGTTAAATTTCATTTTATTAACTAGAAACTATTTTTTCGTACGTACGAAATTATTTGAAGACAAAATCCAGTTTGGGCTTCTTACAAATACTGAGATGACCAGAAACACACTGAATATACAGACACTGATATTCCAAACAAGAAAATATATTTAATATGTAATATGGAATGTCCCTTTAAGGTTGAAATAGTCAGACAAAATAGTATGCACACTTAAAGGGACAGATCCTAGTTTCAGCCCATGAAAATGCACACTAAGTTGGTTTAATCTACAAACCTATAACCTATTTTGATAAAGTTACAATAGAGTGAAACAAGAGTCTGTGTCTTTGAAATGGTGAAATATCCTCTAAAACAGATTAAAACTCGACTCCATAACTGTTACTTCGCAGACGCACGTGCGTTTTTAAAAAATATGAAAAATGCATTTTGTGATATTAAAAACACCAGGATGACCAAAAACACTTCGAATGTACGGAAATGGATAAGTAAAGTATGATTTCAGTTATCAAAAACGGTTCCAATAGTCAAAAAAAAACACCATGTCTTAGTGTTTAAAAACTAGGGTATGTCCCTTTAATTTGACATTTGTCATTTCAATTTTATATTAATTTTTACATTGTACCGAATTAGCTAAGCAAAACAATTTGTTTCTACAAAATTATTCTTCAGTAACAACGTTGTTTACCAGTATGTATTTCCGTCGATATTACGATGAGTGCGTTTATAAATATCCGCTTTTGTCTGTGTACAGATATATTGATTATTTTATTTATTTGTAAAAAAATAAATATTTTATACACAAGTCGCCCACATGGTTTTGTCGACTTGGTTGAATGAATATAGAACTAATTTGTCTATAGATATATTAATAGTATATAAATAAGTATGTACCGTACGACGTAAACACAATAAACACCCACGCACAAGTTTACCAATAACCTCATGGAATCTATCTGTGTGTGTGTGTGTGTGTGTGTGTGTGTGTGTGTGTTTGTGGTGTGTCTGTGTGCGTGTATCTATCTCTATGTATGTCTGTCTTTCCCTGTCTCTTCCTGTGTGTGTGTGTGTGTGTCTCTCCCTCTCTCTCTTTCTTTCTCTCTCTCTCTGTCTGTCTGTTTCTCTGTATGTCTCTCTCTCTCTCTCTCTCTCTCTCTCTCTCTCTCTCTCTCTCTCTCTCTCTCTCTCTCTCTCTCTCTCTCTCTCTCTCTCTCTATGTAGCAGGTGTCCCACTGGCAATAGTTATTGGGAATTTCTCTATTAGCTCATTTGGGCGATCGCTGGACTCTGTGGTTCAATCCCCCAGTGGAGCTTCATTTATCTGTTACATAACTATATGTTACAGATACAATGACGTACTTTAAATTGGGAGGCGGGGTTAAACATACATTCCTTTAATTCTGGATACAGGTGGATATATATACTTTATATTTATAATTATTACTAGTATATAGTGCTTATGCAAAAACCAGGTCAGCTTCAAAATCTTAAGAGAATATTCGTTAGGAGTTATCAATAGTATCAGTATATATATATATATATATATATATATATATATATATATATATATATATATTATAGTACACACACACACGCGCGCACGCACGCACGCACGCATATACTTTCACTGATGTAGCCATAGGCATACGGGCTCCCTGTTTTGTAAGAGGTCGGGCTGGTTTTTGCCAGAATTAAATGAAAATGCCCCAATCTGGATTTATTCATATTAGTATTACTACCAAACACCAGCTATATAAGGTTGCAAACGAATCACTACGCAATTTTTTATTCATTACAATTTTGAGGGTAGAATGTTGGAAATACGTGGTAAAAAGGTTTCAGGTTAGCACATGTTGCCCGAAAATCTCTATAATGTTTGCCCGAATTTGAGGTTTTGCTCTAGCACTGGGGGAAGGCAGTTGTCCCTCCCCCCCCCCCCCCGCTCCCCTGTCTCGTACGCTTATGTATGTAGCCAGGACGTGGGTTGGCACGGGGGCACCTCTCCCCCACACCCACACACATTTGCTATATATGTCTGTCGCAAGATATATGGTGTGGGTAACCTTCCCCCACCACCCACCCTAATATAAAATCCTGTAACAGATCTGTCTGACAGAACGTTGGCACGAGGGCACCTCTTCCCCTCCCCCCACCCCCCACCCACATTTGTTATATTTGCCGGTAGCCAGATAAACGTGGGGGGTTACCCCCCCCCCCCCCCCACCCGAATATAAAATCCGGTACTAGATCTGTCTGACAGGAGGTTCTGTAGCACGCAATATAAATTACGTCTAAGTGACAGCTGCTGTGTTGTTTACGAAACGCTAATTACACCTTTGACGTGCGATAAACCCACAGACATGCCTGTACTCTCGATCACCTGCCGCCGTTGACAGTAATTAAACTATAGAACCACTGTCCATACGCATAATACAAGGAAATCCACAAATATGGAAACAAGTAATTAAGCGAAATGGAGTTGAACTAACACGTATTAAAATGCTTCAAAGGCGCACTTTGATAGGTGTTATTTTAATTCCATCAACATCATCACCATCATCGTCGTCGTCGTTGCCATCATTATACCAGTACAGTTATAAGGGGCGTGTGCAGGAATTATAGCGGGAAGGGGGGGGGGGGGTAGACTGGCGAGCCAAGTGTATAAGGCGGATAGGGATCGAGCCATGCTGCTCCCGGATAATATATATTGAAATTAAAAGAAAATTTGCTAGACCAGGAGAGTTCGAGCCCCGAACCCCACTCCTCCGTACACGTACCTGTTTATAAATGATAGCATTTAAAGCGATTAACTGATAACTGATCTCATACCATTCTGAATTTGCAAAGAATTTCGAAAAGGAAGAAGAAACAAAAATAATTTTTTTGCAAGTTTTGTATGAAATAAAACACCTATTGTACATTACCTATTTTCTATCGCAATAGAACATTACCCCTTTGATATCTACCAATATACGTTGACCCCTTTCTATCATGGGCGTACATAGGATTTTGAAAAGGGGGGTTCCAATACATAGGATTTTGAAAAGGGGGGTTCCAAAATAGATTGCAGAGATATTGGGCATATATTTCTATGTTGAGTAAATATAATAATGTCAGATATCAATGTCAGATATATTAAATTATAAAAAAAGCGATTTCAGGGGGGGGGGGGTCGGTCGAAGCCATCGAATCCCCCCCTATGTACACCCATGTCTATCCCCCTTAGTACGTTGCCACTTTATATCTACCAATGTACGTTAACCCCTTTATATCCCCCTCAGTACGTTGCCACTTTATATCTACCAATGTACGTTGACCCCTTTATATCCCCCTCAGTACGTTGCCACTTTATATCTACCAGTGTACGTTGACCCCTTTATATCCCCCTCAGTACGTTGCCACTTTATATCTACCAGTGTACGTTGACCCCTTTATATCCCCCTCAGTACGTTGCCACTTTATATCTACCAGTGTACGTTGACCCCTTTATATCCCCCTCAGTACGTTGCCACTTTATATCTACCAATGTACGTTGACCCCTTTATACCCCCCTCAGTACGTTGCCACTTTATATCTACCAATGTACGTTGGCCCCTTTATATCCCCCTCAGTACGTTGCCACTTTATATCTACCAATGTACGTTGACCCCTTTATATCCCCCTCAGTACGTTGCCACTTTATATCTACCAATGTACGTTGACCCCTTTATATCCCCCTCAGTACGTTGCCACTTTATATCTACCAATGTACGTTGACCCCTTTATATCCCCCTCAGTACGTTGCCACTTTATATCTACCAATGTACGTTAACCCCTTTATATCCCCCTCAGTACGTTGCCACTTTATATCTACCAATGTACGTTAACCCCTTTATATTCCCCCAAGTACGTTGCCACTTTATATCTACCAATGTACGTTATCTCCTTTATATTCATTTCAAGATTCAAGCACGCTAACCACTTGATTAATATGTCCTGATATAAGAAGTGCCCAGTCACTAGTGTATTAAAGGGACAGACCCTAGTTTCAACCTGTGAAAATTAACATTAAGTTTAGTTAATCTACAAACCTGTAACACATTTGGATAAAGTTACAATTGAGAGAACCATGAGTCTGTGACTTTGAAATAGTGAAATACCCTCTAAAAATAGACTAAAACTCGACTACATAACTGTTACTTCTCAAACGCACGTGCGTTTTTAAAAATATGAGAAATGCATTTCGTGATTTTAAAAACACCAGGATGACCAAAAACACTTCGAATGTATGGAAATTGATAATCTAAACCATAAAATCTAAGTAAAGTGTGATTTCAGTGATCAAAAACGGCTATAATAGTCAAAAATATGGGTTAGTGTTTAAAAACTAGGGTATGTCCCTTTAAATACTATGGTATTCTCTATTTTAGCCGTAATAGTCATGGAGGGATGTAGCGGCCATGCTATTCCATCGTTGTTTTAAAGTGGTTATGGAACACGTTGTATTAATGGTGAAAGTAGGAAACATATGCAAATAGTGATTAGAATTAATGACGGAAGTTTGAAATGTGCAAATAGTGACTGGCATTATTGATGAAAAGGAGCATGATTCAGTTCAGTCGTTTGAGCGCTCCCTGAGGTGCTTGCGTCGCAGGATCGAAACACCTTTGTGGATCCATTCAAATGATTGTTTTTTCTCGTTCCAATCAATGCACCACAATTGGTCAAAGGCCGTGGTATGTGCTTTCCTGTCTGAGAAAGTGCATATAAAAATGTAGCCGGTTTCCTCTGATGACTACGAGTCAGAATTACCAAATTTTTAATATCTAATAGCCGATGATTAATTTATCAAAACAAACTTTAAACTTTATTGATGAAAACCCCATAGCTATTAGGTGCATTTTGAACCATTTATATCCTCTTTTTTATCTGTATAGTAAGATGGAGCAGAAATATGGGGGTGGTGGTCATCATAACTACACCCCTCCTTTTTTTTTTTTTCAACCCAACATATTTACATAAACACCAAACACCTATCAATTTAGTGAAATGGAGCAGAAATGTTGGGCTGGGGGGGGGGGTGGGGGTGACCATAACTACACCCCTCCTTTCCATTCGAGGAGCCATTAGTCTAATATATCATTTATAGGACAACCAGAGCCTTTAAAAGAGAACGTATTTGCATAAACATCAGACATCTGTGATCGATGCTCCTTCAAAAATAATGTTCTTTAAAAAGTTTTGTCTATTGAAAGAGGTATCAACCCCTCTCCCGTTTCAGCATCCTGGTGCATAACATAATGATCTGCATCCATAAAGCTCCCCAACGCAATCATTTTCAACCATTTCGTTTTCTGTTTTTGTATCTTCCACATGAAGGTGACATTATCCAGCTTGCCTGGACTCTTTACAAGACAGGTCTTTCCTCAGCAATATTCCTCTTCAAAACAACGGACACGGCAGCAGTTAACGCCGCCATCCCTGCCTCCTCGTTATCCGCCAGTAGCCTTTAATAAAATTATTTGATTCCCACGTGCCATTGAGACCATCGTTTCTGTGCCCTGGACAAAATCGATACCACAGGTCAAAAATTATGCATAGCCTGTGGTCCCGGAGTTGTGAGTATTCCGTACAATGCGCTAACAATGCGTTTTGTAATTGAAGCACCAACGCCAAATGGCAACAGCTTGGTGGAACTCGGCAATCATTAGGCTACCAATTGTGATGTATCCAAGGAATGTGTACACGAACGCCAGAGGTTGGAGAAGGTGACGTCAGAAAATAAAATTATTTGATTGGCTACAATTTAGCCTTTATATTATGCATAACACATAGATAATGAAGTATGCGATCATTTCCGACGGAATTCTATCTTGAAATGGGAACGTAACGTCTCGTTGGGTCTGCGGCTACATGTTGGCGCCAAAATCCTCTGCAGCGTTAACCGGGAGGAACTTCAGGCATGGGATACCGTTGCTCTATGCTTTGGGTATTTTGATTTCTGAAAATGATTGAAGGAAAATAGCTACAATTGAACGATCTCGCCCGCCAGGCGACCGCAAACCTGGCTGCAACTCGGAGCTTAGCGGATCAATAACCAGAAAGGGACAAAATGTCTTCCTCGCGTCGACCATCCCTGCCGCCTATGCCTGATCTCAGCCATTTAACTGAGGACGAAAGGAGGGTTATTGAAGATGTCCTTCGAAGACAGAGAGAGGAGGAGGAAAAAGAGCAAGAAGTCATCCGGTAAAAGCTAGTTTATCTTTAATGCCAAAAATGGGCAGTAGCATGAAAATCGGACGCCATATTGAATTTAGGAGCATTCAATAAATAGGCGACTCGTTGACGTTGGTTTTGCTAAGTAATATAATTGTTAGGCTGTTGTGATCATTTCTTTTTCCCATAGATTAGACGCAGGTGTGTTTAAAAAACAGTGATATGTATCGAAACGGGACGTACATGCGATATAAAAACAGGATTTTCCTTCGTATTCATGTTTATGTTCTTCATGACATTTATATTTTTGTGAATGTAGCCTACGATTAGCCCTTTCACTTAATATGCATGCACGCACAACCATACTGTTAGTACATTAATCAGATGACTGTAACAGAACATGTCCAAATATATGGAAAGAAGCTAGATCGTTGGACATACACCGGAATGTTTTAAGTGCCAAATTCCATTTCTTTTTCCAATAGACCCACTGGCAAAATGAGGAATATACTAATATACAGAGCTAATTTAATTTATCAGTTTCTTACAAATATCGCAGTTGACTATGGTAAACAACAAAGTATATATCCGTACCACGTAACAAAGCATTTTCAATCCCAATGCTATATATTTAATTTGCCTTTTTCGTGTTTCATTTACATGATACTGTCATAATATTCAGCTAAAAGCGGGTCAAGGGGAGATAACCCTACGTCTGCTTAATTCTGAAGGTTATAGAACTAGCGTCTTTTTTCTATTTTTTTTGGACCTGCACTTCGGTTACGGTTAATAGTTTATTCATAATTACATTTGTCGTTTGTTTTGTTTGGTTGTTGGTATGGTTTTGTTTTGTTTTGTTGTTTGTTTAGGTTTTTGATGTTTTTATTTTTTATTATTATTTTTCTAATAAATAATTCCTATTAGAAAAAAGAAGGGGAAGGACTTTCCTTTGGCACCGTCACTAACCCTAACCCTAACCCTAACTATTATGATAAGTATTAAAATTTTATAATGTTCTTTATACATGACAGTGCCAAAGGAAAGTCCTACCAAAGGAGAAAAGGAATGTATGTTTAATGACACCCAGGACATTGCCTTATGAGTATTGTTTAACGACATCACTAGAGCACATTGATTAATTAATTATCGGCTATTGGATGTCAAACATTCGGTAATTCTGACTCGTAGTTGTCAGAGGAAACCCACTACATTTTTCTTAATGCAGCAAGGGATCTTTTTATATGCACTTTCCATTGGGCTATTTCTCATTCCAACTAGTGCTCCACAACTGGTGTAACAAAGGCCATGGTATGTGCTGTCTTGTCTGTGGGACGGTGCATATAAAAGATCCCTTGCTGCTAATCGGAAAGAGTAGCCCATGAAGTGGTGACAGCGGGTTTCCTCTCTCAATATTTTTGTGGTCCTTAACCATATGTCCAAATGTGTTCTGTGCATCGTTAAATAAACAATTTCCTTCCTTCCTTTCCAAAATACAAGAAAACACATACCACAGCCTTTGACCAGTTGTGGTCCACTGGTTGGAACGAGAAAAACCAAATCATTTGAATGTGAGGTGGTTCGATACTGCGATGCAAGCTCTTCTAGCAAGCACTAAATTGACAGCTACATCCTGCCTCTCCTATTAGATAATTTTTTTCATTTACTTTTATGAATGACTGAATGTGTAATAACCACCAGTGCACCATGACTGGTATATCAAAGGCTGTGGTATGTGCTATCCTGTCTGTGGGATGGTGCATATGAAAGATCCCATGCTACTAATGAAAAACATTAGTGGGTTTCCTCTCTAAGACTGTAAAAATTACCAAATGTTTGACATCCGATAGCCGATGATTAATGAATCAATGTGCTCTAGTGGTATCATTAAACAAAACAAACGCTAACTTTATATGTAAAAATTACCAAATGATTGGCATCCGATAGCTGATGATTAATGAATCAATGTGCTCAAGTGGTGTTGTTAAGCAAAAAACTTTTTTTTTTTTTTTAATTACACCCCAGCACAAAAAAATACATCTGCTATTGGGTGTCAAACTAAGGTAAATGAAAATATGAATGTTTTGGTTTATAAAAGAGCAGACTCTAAGTTTTCAGTCTGTGAAAATAAACACTAAGTTTAATGGATCTACAAACGTGCAACACGGCATTCATCTAAAAATAACTAGAGCTTGTTTCGATATCCATTACTTCTCAGACAAACATGCATTTTTAGAATTTTGAAAAATGCTTTTTGGGGTATTACAAAAACCTGGATGACCAGAACTACTTCAGCACATTGATTTATTAATCATCGGCTATTGGATGTCAAACATTTGGGTTTGACATCTAGTCTTAGAGGGGAAACCTGGTACATTGTTTCATTAGTAGCAAGGGATTTGATATAGCAGTCGTGATGCACTGGCTGAAAACAAGAAATATCCCATTGGGCCCACCAACGGGGATCGATCCGAAACTGACTGCACATCAAGCAAGCGCTTTACCACTTGGCTACATCCCACTCCCCTTAAATGGTAATATCTGTATAAATATGTTTATATGCAATGCAATTTCAGTTTCTACCAGTTAAAACTGGAATTTGAATCACTAGTGGTAGTAATAAAGATTCTACCATATTCTAGTTTCTACCTCAACATTTTCTTTCCGTTATCTTCTTCATTGTCTTGTTCTTTTTTGCATTTGATATGTCCCGAGTTTGATAAAGCACTTGCTTGATGTACTGTCGATCCCCATTGGGATATTTCTTGTTCCAGCCCAGGGCTTCTAGATTATGGTAGCCCCACTTCCATGGCTAGTGATATTCAATGTTGGGCTAGTAAATAACTACTATTGCCATGCCCGGTGGCTAGTGAAATTTGTTTTTGGGTCAGATGTTGCAGTTAAGTGGATTTTGTAAATATGAATACCATGTTCCCACCCCAACCTCCAATGTTAGTGTTTTTAAGCTCTATCTCCCTATTTAGGTGACATATCTGTTTATTACTATTATTTAGTCAAATTGTATTAACTTAAAGTAAAGTAGGGCTGGTGAATTTTTAATTGTGGCTAGTAAATTTTTTAAAACTCTGATCCCATGGCTAGTGGCTTTTATAAAAATTCTAGAAGCCCTGGTATGTGCTATCCTGTCTGTGGGATTGTGCATATAAAAGATCTCTTGCTACTAGTGGAAAAATATAGGAGGTTTCCTCTCCAAGACGTTTGACATTCATTAAATGATGATTAATAAATCAATGTGTTCTAGTTTTAAAAAAACCCCTAAAAAAACCCCTTTAATTCACTGTATGATTTAGAAGAGCTGTGATGTTGGAGGCAACACCACAATAAATATCTATATCCTATTTATCCTATCAAAAGAAGGAAATTAATTCCTGTATGTTGTAAAGCACTGCATGAACTATATAATCCCAGCTTATAGCAGATAAATATTTTAATGATAATAATAGGTCGTAATTGTTTTATTTGGAAAATGTCATCTATTGTTGTGTATACCGATAATATGTTCTACATGAGAATTTCACAGTTTAATTTGAATCAATACTAAATTTTACCAAGTCAGTTTCATAGGCATCGAGTGAAGGTGGGGTGGGACGTGGCCCAGTGGTAAAGCGCTCGCTCAATGTGCAGTCGGTCTGGGATCGATCCCCATCTGGGCTATTTTTCGTTCCAGCCAGTGCACCATGACTGATATATCAAAGGCCGTGCTATGTGTTATCCTGTTTATGGGATGGTGCATATAAAAGATTCCTTTGCTACTAATGAAAAAATGTAGCAGGATTCCTTTCTAAGACTGTATGTCAAATTTACCAGTTGTTTGACATCCAGTAGCCGGTGATTAATAAAGGCTTTGATAAGGTCTTGAAACTTTGTCATTCATTCATTCATTCATTCATTCATTCTTTCACTCTTTCATTCATTCATTCATTCACTCACTCACTGGTTGGGTTTTTGCTCATTCCAACCAGTTCACCACAACTGGTTAAAGGCTGTGGTATGTGCTATCCTGTCTGTGGGGGATGGTGCAAATAAAAGATTCCTTTGCTACTAATGGAAAAATATTGTGGGTTTCCTCTCTAAGACTACATGTCAGAATTACAAAATGTTTGACATCCAACAGCTGATGATTAATAAATCAATGTGGTCAAATGATGTCATTAAACAAAACAAACTTTTTGTCAAGTGAAGTTGTCACATAGGAAGGAAATGTTTTATTTAACGACACATTCAACACATTTCATTTACGGTTATATGGCATCAGACATATGGTTAAGGACCACACAGATAATGAGGGAGGAAACCTGCTGTCGCCACTTCATGGGTTACTTTTTTCGATTAGCAGCAAGGGATCTTTTATATGCACCGTCCCATAGACAGGATAGCACATACCACGGCCTTTGATGTACCAGTCGTGGTGCACTGGCTGTTGTGACATGGAGGAGAGCACCACAACATATGTGATATTTGTGTGAGATAATTAACTAATTGTCTGGGTCACTGACAGTTACTGGTATGTTCCTTTCTAAATGTCAGGCAAATTAACACCTACATTGAATGGAGTAATTTATACATAATTTACATCGTTCATTGTAATGCACGGTTAGAAGAATGGCAGCGTAGGAATCTATGCACTATAACATGTTTTTCACATGAATGGTATGTGATAAACAACAACAAAAATTCATTGTAATTAAAGGGATTGTCCCCAGATTGTTGCCATAGTAACATGTTTACCACAAACAGATCAGTTTATGATAACAGAAATTACATAATTGCGATATTTTTCTGTTTAGAATATCAGTCAGGGATTTATCCAGGATGTTCTGCCATGGTCCCATGTCTGATGGGATAGTGAAAGTTAGTAAGAGTGAATCATACTTGGGATGGGTTTTTTCAGGCTACTGAATGATACAGTACACCACTGTTAAATTATTTTGTTACAGCAGACGTCATTAAATATATATATTGGGAATTATTGGCATAGACATTGGGATGTTTCAGTGCCACTTTCTTTTGTTGAAGGGGCTTATCTTCTGACCCACAGCAAGTGAAATGCTCATATATTAAATATATGTATATAACTATATTGGGAGTTTTAGCATAGACATTGGGAATTTTCAGTGCCACTTTCTTTTGAGATGGGGCCTATGTTCGGACCCACAGAATGCCTCGAGAAATCCCTGAAGGAAATGACATGCTCATATATTGAATATATGTATATAATTATTTTGGGAATTTTATCTTAAAAATTTAGAATTTTCAGTGCCACTTTCTTTTGGGAAGGGGCCTATGTTCGAACCCAGATATCACCTGAATAAATCCCTGTCAGTATCTGAACAAATAAGGTGTTTGTTGACATCCATAATTTGTACGTAATCCAAACCAGATTTTTACCTTCCAATAATTTTGTACCTACGAAAAAAATATGTGTCACAAAGAAATTGAACCATGACTGAGCACTACAGACAGCACACCACTACAAATACATTGGCTATACAATCACTGGCATTCTAAACAAGAAAATTTATTTAATATGCAACCCCTGTAATTAAAAAAAAATCCACAGCAAAAAACAAGCAGTGGAAAAAAAATCTAATATAGCCCACATCAAAATGGATGAAAAACTCCACAGCAGTCTCCACAGCATTCTCCACAGCAATCTCCACAGCATTCTCCACAGCAATCTCCACAGCAATCTCCATAGCATTCTCCACAGCAATCTCCACAGCAATCTCCACAGCATTCTCCACAGCAATCTCCACAAGCAATCTCCACAGCAATCTCCACAGCAATCTCCACAGCATTGCTGATTGCCCTCGGCAATTGCATGGTTGATATGTAATTTAAGTCGCCAAAAAGACTCTGTTGGAAACATCTTAAATGGCTGCTATCCTATCTGTGGAATGGTGCATATTAATGATCCCTTGCTACTAAATAAAATCCAATAGCGGATGATTAATAAATCAAAACTAACTTTTAACTTTTGACATCTTTGAACAGTCATTGTTTGTTATGTCCCTGTCCATTCAAAAAATATATTATTGTTAATTGTTTAATCCATTCAAAAGAGTGGTTATAATTTATTATTATCATTTTCTCTTACGTCCACTTTCCATCAATATAGATTTATTGATATTATGCATAATATGCACAATACATTTTTCATGTATACATTACTGCACGCTTGTTTCAGCATGAACTGGTTTCAGCCTGCTGAAACAATGTCAGTAGATGATTAATTTTTCCATGCAGTGATATCATAGTACAAAGAGTTTACTAGCGAATTAAAAGTACACTTTGATGATGTCAAATTGTGCATAGTAATCCGCTTGGGAAATGCAGATATAGAAATGCACAATAAATCACTTGATGTGGAATCACCTTAATGGAAAACGGGCCCTACTCTGAACAAAAAAATAAAATAAAAAACTTTAGCATTTTTAAAATCATGTACAGTGAAACCCTTCTAAACCGGACACCCTTGGGACCAAGACAGATATATCTTTTAAGAGGGGTCCAGTTTAGAGACGTTAAGTTCTGTCCTGGTTTTTAGAAAGGGACTCTGTAAAACGTCCGGTTTTGATGGAATTCCGGTTTACAGAGGGTCCGGTCTTGAGAGGTTTCACTGTATCTGCATGTGGCGAGTGACAACATCATGACTACTTCCATTAGTCATGGGGTGAGACGTAGCCCAGTGGTAAAACGCTCGCCTGATGCATGGTCAGTCTAGGATCGAAACTCATCAGCGGGCCCATTGGGCTATTTCTCATTCCAGCCAGTGCTCCACAACTGGTATATTAAATATCAAAGCCTATGGGGTGGAGGACGTAGACCAGTGGTTAAAGCATTCGCTTGATGCATGGTCGGTCTAGGATCGATCCCCGACGGTGGACCCATTGGGCTATTTCTCGTTCCAGCCAGTGCTCACTCCATAACTGGTGTAACAAAAGCCATGGTATGTACTATTCTGTCTGTGGGATGGTGCATATAAAAGATCCCCTGCTGCTAATTGAAAAGAGTAGCCCATGAAGTGGCAACAGTGGGTTTTCTCTCAATATCTGTGTGGTCCTTAACCATATGTCTGACGTCATATAACCATAAATAAAATGTGTTGAGTGCGTTGTCAAATAAAACATTTCCTTCCTTCCTTCAAAGGCGATGGCATGTGCTATCCTGTCTGTGAGATGGTGCATATAACAGATCCATTGCTACTAATGGGAAAATGTAGAGGGTTTCCTCTGATGACTACGTGTCAGAATTTCCAAATGTTTGACGTCCAATAGCCGATGATTAATCAATCAATGTGCTAGCTCTTGTGGTCTCATTAACCAAAACAACATTAATTTGTTTAATTTGCTGAATAGTGTTCATACTAAAAACATTAAAATGATGCCACAAATAAGGTGTTCTTGTTTTCGGATAAAGTCTGAAACTTATAATAAAATATATTTAATAAACCATACAGGTTGTAGTTAATAACTTTATAATGAAGTTAACCTTTAAACACCGAGGCCAGTGTTTTGGTTAGTACCGGCTGTTACCCCAGTGCGAGTTTTAATGATTCAATGGGTAGGTGTTGGACCACTACACCTTCTTCTCTCTCACTAACCAACTAACAACCAACCCACTGTCCTGGACAGACAGGCCAGATAGCTGAGATGTGTGCCCAGGACAGCGTGCTTGAACCTTAATTGGATATAAGCACGAAAATAAGTTGAAATGAAATGAATAAACACCACCATTTAGGAAAAGCAGACCACTACACCCTCTTCTCTCTCACTAACCACTGACAACTAACAACCAACCCATTGTCCTGGACAGACAGCCCAAATAGCTGAGGTGTGTGTGCCCAGGACAGCATGCTTGAACCTTAATTGGATATAAGCATGAAAATAAGTTGAAATGAATGAATAAACACCACCATTTAGGAAAAGCAGACCACTACACCCTCTTCTCTCTCACTAACCACTGACAACTAACAACCAACCCATTGTCCTGGACAGACAGCCCAAATAGCTGAGGTGTGTGTGCCCAGGACAGCATGCTTGAACCTTAATTGGATATAAGCATGAAAATAAGTTGAAATGAATGAATAAACACCACAATTTAGAAAAAGCAGACCACTACACCCTCTTCTCTCTCACTAACCACTGACAACTAACAACCAACCCACTGTCCTGGACAGACAGCCCAAATAGCTGAGGTGTGTGCCCAGGACAGCGTGCTTGAACCTTAGTTGGATATAAGCACGAAAATAAGTTGAAATGAATGAACAAACACCACCATTTAGGAAAAGCAGACCACTACACCCTCTTCTCTCTCGCTAACCACTGACAACAACTAACCCACTGTCCTGGACAGACAGCCCAAATAGCTGAGGTGTGTGTCCAGGACAGCGTGCTTGAACCTTAGTTGGATATAAGCACGAAAATAAGTTGAAATGAATGAATAAACACCACCATTTAGGAAAAGCAGACCACTACACCCTCTTCTCTCTCACTAACCACTGACAACTAACACCCACCCCTTAGTTGTCCTGGACAGACAGCCCAAATAGCTGAAACAGCGTAGCTGAGGTGTGTGTGTGCCCAGGACAGCGTGCTTGAACCTTAGTTGGATATAAGCACGAAAATAAGTTGAAATGAATGAACAAACACCACCATTTAAGAAAAGCAGACCACTACACTCTCTTCTCTCTCGCTAACCACTGACAACTAACCCATTGTCCTGGACAGACAGCCCAAATAGCTGAGGTGTGTGCCCAGGACAGCGTGTTTGAACCTTAATTGGATATAAGCACGACAATAAGTTGAAATGAATGAACAAACACCACCATTTAAGAAAAGCAGACCACTACACTCTCTTCTCTCTCGCTAACCACTGACAACTAACCCATTGTCCTGGACAGACAGCCCAAATAGCTGAGGTGTGTGCCCAGGACAGCGTGTTTGAACCTTAATTGGATATAAGCACGACAATAAGTTGAAATGAATGAACAAACACCACCATTTAAGAAAAGCAGACCACTACACTCTCTTCTCTCTCGCTAACCACTGACAACTAACCCATTGTCCTGGACAGACAGCCCAAATAGCTGAGGTGTGTGCCCAGGACAGCGTGTTTGAGCCTTAATTGGATATAAGCACGAAAATAAGTTGAAATGAATGAACAAACACCACCATTTAAGAAAAGCAGACCACTACACTCTCTTCTCTCTCGCTAACCAATGACAACTAACCCATTGTCCTGGACAGACAGCCCAAATAGCTGAGGTGTGTGCCCAGGACAGCGTGTTTGAGCCTTAATTGGATATAAGCACGAAAATAAGTTGAAATGAATGAACAAACACCACCATTTAAGAAAAGCAGACCACTACACTCTCTTCTCTCTCGCTAACCAATGACAACTAACCCATTGTCCTGGACAGACAGCCCAAATAGCTGAGGTGTGTGCCCAGGACAGCGTGTTTGAGCCTTAATTGGATATAAGCACGAAAATAAGTTGAAATGAATGAACAAACACCACCATTTAAGAAAAGCAGACCACTACACTCTCTTCTCTCTCGCTAACCAATGACAACTAACCCATTGTCCTGGACAGACAGCCCAAATAGCTGAGGTGTGTGCCCAGGACAGCGTGTTTGAACCTTAATTGGATATAAGCACGAAAATAAGTTGAAATGAATGAACAAACACCACCATTTAAGAAAAGCAGACCACTACACTCTCTTCTCTCTCGCTAACCAATGACAACTAACCCATTGTCCTGGACAGACAGCCCAAATAGCTGAGGTGTGTGCCCAGGACAGCGTGTTTGAGCCTTAATTGGATATAAGCACGACAATAAGTTGAAATGAATGAACAAACACCACCATTTAAGAAAAGCAGACCACTACACTCTCTTCTCTCTCGCTAACCAATGACAACTAACCCATTGTCCTGGACAGACAGCCCAAATAGCTGAGGTGTGTGCCCAGGACAGCGTGTTTGAGCCTTAATTGGATATAAGCACGACAATAAGTTGAAATGAATGAACAAACACCACCATTTAAGAAAAGCAGACCACTACACTCTCTTCTCTCTCGCTAACCAATGACAACTAACCCATTGTCCTGGACAGACAGCCCAAATAGCTGAGGTGTGTGCCCAGGACAGCGTGTTTGAGCCTTAATTGGATATAAGCACGACAATAAGTTGAAATGAATGAACAAACACCACCATTTAAGAAAAGCAGACCACTACACTCTCTTCTCTCTCGCTAACCAATGACAACTAACCCATTGTCCTGGACAGACAGCCCAAATAGCTGAGGTGTGTGCCCAGGACAGCGTGTTTGAGCCTTAATTGGATATAAGCACGAAAATAAGTTGAAATGAATGAACAAACACCACCATTTAAGAAAAGCAGACCACTACACTCTCTTCTCTCTCGCTAACCAATGACAACTAACCCATTGTCCTGGACAGACAGCCCAAATAGCTGAGGTGTGTGCCCAGGACAGCGTGTTTGAGCCTTAATTGGATATAAGCACGAAAATAAGTTGAAATGAATGAACAAACACCACCATTTAAGAAAAGCAGACCACTACACTCTCTTCTCTCTCGCTAACCAATGACAACTAACCCATTGTCCTGGACAGACAGCCCAAATAGCTGAGGTGTGTGCCCAGGACAGCGTGTTTGAGCCTTAATTGGATATAAGCACGAAAATAAGTTGAAATGAATGAACAAACACCACCATTTAAGAAAAGCAGACCACTACACTCTCTTCTCTCTCGCTAACCAATGACAACTAACCCATTGTCCTGGACAGACAGCCCAAATAGCTGAGGTGTGTGCCCAGGACAGCGTGTTTGAACCTTAATTGGATATAAGCACGACAATAAGTTGAAATGAATGAACAAACACCACCATTTAAGAAAAGCAGACCACTACACTCTCTTCTCTCTCGCTAACCAATGACAACTAACCCATTGTCCTGGACAGACAGCCCAAATAGCTGAGGTGTGTGCCCAGGACAGCGTGTTTGAACCTTAATTGGATATAAGCACGAAAATAAGTTGAAATGAATGAACAAACACCACCATTTAAGAAAAGCAGACCACTACACCCTCTTCTCTCTCGCTAACCACTGACAACTAACAACCAACCCACTATCCTGGACAGACAGCCCAGATAGCTGAGGTGTGTGCCCAGGACAGCGTGTTTGAGCCTTAATTGGATATAAGCACGAAAATAAGTTGAAATGAATGAACAAACACCACCATTTAAGAAAAGCAGACCACTACACTCTCTTCTCTCTCGCTAACCACTGACAACTAACCCATTGTCCTGGACAGACAGCCCAAATAGCTGAGGTGTGTGCCCAGGACAGCGTGCTTGAGCCTTAATTGGATATAAGCACGAAAATAAGTTGAAATGAATGAACAAACACCACCATTTAAGAAAAGCAGACCACTACACTCTCTTCTCTCTCGCTAACCAATGACAACTAACCCATTGTCCTGGACAGACAGCCCAAATAGCTGAGGTGTGTGCCCAGGACAGCGTGCTTGAGCCTTAATTGGATATAAGCACGAAAATAAGTTGAAATGAATGAACAAACACCACCATTTAAGAAAAGCAGACCACTACACTCTCTTCTCTCTCGCTAACCAATGACAACTAACCCATTGTCCTGGACAGACAGCCCAAATAGCTGAGGTGTGTGCCCAGGACAGCGTGCTTGAGCCTTAATTGGATATAAGCACGAAAATAAGTTGAAATGAATGAACAAACACCACCATTTAAAGGGACAGATCCTAGTTTCAGCCCATGAAAATTAACACTAAAAAATTATACATACAAATATATGTGTGTGTCTCTGTCTCCCCCCCTAAATTTAGTTACAGTTATATTTTTATTTATTTTAAGTTGCTTAATCCTAAGAATCCCTTCGGGAACATGTGTGTCCTTCAGCGACATGTTACTGTTGTCATATTTTGTGGTTTCGCCGGTTCATAAGATATACACTTACACTGAACGCATACGATATATATATATATATATATATATATATATATATATGCATGCAAGCAAGCACATTATGATGTCTGTATTCCAGAATTATTTAATCAAAGACTTGATAATTCTAACTCGTAGTCAACAGAAAAAGCCCGCTATATTTTCCTAATACTGCAATGGATCTTTTATATGCACTTTCACACAAACAGGAAAACACATACCACAGCCTTTGACCAGTTGTGATACACAATCAGCTGAACGGATTCACTGAGGTAGTTCGATCCTGCGACGCAAGCACCTCAGGCGAGTGATCAACCGACTGAGCTAAATCCCCCTTGCCCCCTCCCAAGTATTAAAGGGACAGACCCTAGTTTCAGCCCATGAAAATTAACACTAAGTTTAGTTAATCTACAAACCTGTAACACATTTGGATAAAGTTACAGTTGTGTGAAACACGAGTTTGTGACTTGGAAATGGTGAAATACCCTCTAAAAATAGACTAAAACTCGACTCCATAACTGTTATTTCTCGAACTTCAAAAAAAGAAACGCAAAAGGGTACAAATGGGTTGTAACTCCGATTTTATGTTTCCTACCGGTTCATGCTTTGTGAATATAAGGTCATTGCATGTCCCAAACACATTCCCACGGTTACATTCGATAAAACGCAGCTACTGTACAATAAAGTTCCAAAATGTGAATATTCGCAAAAACGCAGCCACGTGCAAACCATGTCACCACTGCACGTGCGTTGTCTGCACGTGCAACATGAACACCGACAGTATAAAAGTGCAGGGTGTTCGCTTGCCTGGCTTCTGTATCTGGCCGACAGTTGACAATCCAGGACATGCCACGTCTCAGTGAACCGCAGAGAAACAATGCCATCGGCCGACTAGACGCAGGCGAATCCAGAACGGCCGTTGCCAGGGCATTCCATGTGTCCCCAAGCACCATCTCCAGACTGTGAGACCGTTACCAGCAACATGGATCAACACGTGACCTCCCTAGATCCGGTCGACCACGGGTCACTACCCCCGGGCAGGACCGCTACATCCGGGTACGCCACCTTCGGGAACGATTGACTACTGCCACCTCCACAGCCGCAGCAATACCAGGTTTGCGCAGGATATCCGACCAGACCGTACGGAACCGCCTACGTGACGTAGGAATTCGTGCCAGACGTCCAGTTCGAGGTGTCATCTTAACACCACAACACCGTCGACTCCGACTGCAGTGGTGCCAGATTCATCGACAATGGCCTCAACTGCGATGGAGACAGGTGTGGTTCAGTGACAAGTCCCGATTTCTGCTCCGACGTCATGATGGAAGATGTCGCGTGTATAGGCGTCGTGGTGAACGTTATGCGGCAAACTGCGTGCAGGAAGTGGACAGATTCGGCGGGGGTAGTGTCATGGTGTGGGCAGCCATCTCACACACTGGCAGAACTGACCTGGTCCACGTGCAGGGCAACCTGAATGCACAGGGCTACATTGACCAGATCCTCCGGCCACACATCGTTCCAGTTATGGCCAACGCCAACGCAGTGTTCCAACATGACAACGCCAGGCCTCACACAGCACGTCTCACAACGGCTTTCCTACAGAACAACAACATTAATGTCCTTCCTTGGCCATCGATATCACCGGATTTGAACCCAATTGAGCATCTATGGGACGAGTTGGACCGACAGCGACAACCACAGCCCCAGATCCTGCCCGAGCTGGCAGCAGCCTTGCAGGCCGAGTGGGCCACCATCCCCCGGGACGTCATCCGTACTCTGGTTGCTTCAATGGGCAGGCGGTGCCAGGCAGTTGTCAACACACGCGGAGGCCACACCCGGTATTGACTCCAGATGACCTTGACCTTGGTGGTGTGTCCTATCACTTACTCACAATGGACTAGAGTGAATTGTGAACAATCCTGCAACATTTGGTAATTATCGGACTCACCATTCAATAATTAAATCAATTCTCCAAATGTTACGACAATGTGGTTTTGCGTTTCTTCTTTTGAAGAGTATATAAGAAATGCATTTTGTGATATTGAAAATGCCAGGATGACCAAAAATATTTTGAATGTACAGATATGAATAATCTAAACAATAAAATCTAAGTATAGTATGATTTTAGTTATCAAAAATGTCTATAATAGTAAAACATATGTGTTTAAAAACTAGGGAATGTCCCTTTTAGAAAAACAGGCTTCATAAATTCGGCTCGTATTGTTACAAACTGTTTGTGGAAAGCCATTAAATCATATTGACTAAATACACATATACTGTGAAACTTTTCTAAACCGGACACCCTTGTTAGCAAGTAAAAAATTCCAGTTTTCAGAGGTATCTGGTTTAGAGAGGTTCTCTTCTATATAGATATTTACAAAGGGACCAAGTAAAACGTCCGGTTTTGAGAGAATTCCGGTTTACAGAGGGTCCGGTTTTGAGGGGTTGTACTGTATATCCATACCGCGTTTGCTGACCACGTTTCAGCAGCAGCTACACTGAGGATCCTTTAACCCAGTATTTAACATTGACTGAATTCCGTTAGCAGCGAACTGGGTGATTGTGCATTGTTATTGAAAGTGCCATGTGATTATGTTGTTCTGCGTACGCCCAGTTTAATAGTTACTGCACTACACATTACAACAGCTGTTGCTATTATGGTATACAGCAAGTATGTACTGAGTATGTATATACTCAGTTCCAGGGGTCGGTAGCTCCTTTGACCGAGATAAATACGGTTAAATATGGAAAAAGTAATAAAGTTTGTTTCGTTTTACCGACACCACTAGAGCACATTGATTTATTAATCATCGGTTATCGGATGTTAAATATTTGATAATTTTGACATATAGCCTGCAAATATTTCATTTTTTACCTCAGGCTAACACCTTCAGTCAAAAATGACATTTGCGGGATCAAATAGACAATAACACCCGCAAATATAAAAACTCCATATGGTTATCTCCTAAATAGCCGATAATTAATTAATCAGTGTACTCTAGTGGTGGTGTTAAACAAAACAAATATTTCATTTATTCATCCATTCATCTGTGGCGGGATGTAGCCCAGTGTAAACGAGCTTGCCTGATGTGTGGTCCGTCTAGCATCGATCCCCGTCGGTGAATCCATTGGGCTATTTCTCATTCCAGCCAGTGCACCACAACTGGTATATCAAAGGCTGTGGCATATGCTGTACTCTCTGTGGGATGGTGCATATAAAAGATTGCTTGCTACCAATGGGAAAATGTATCGGGTTTCCTTTCTATGACTATATGTCGAAAATACCAAATGTTTGACATCCAATAGCCGATGGTAAATAAATCAATGTGTTCTAGTAATGTCGTTAAATAAAACCAACTTTTCATTAATCCATTCATCCATCCATTCATCCATCTGCCCATCCATCCATCCTTCTATACTTCCATCCAAACATACTTCATCTATCCATCCATCCATCCATCCATCCATCCATCCATCCTTTCATCCTTTCATCCTTTCATCCATCCTTCCATCCTTCTATCCCTCCCTCCCTCCATCCATCCCATCATCCAGCCAGCCACTCATCCATCCATCCACCCCTCAACTCAAAAACCCACCCACCCCTCATGCACTCATCCATCCTTCCATCCATCCTTTCATCCATCCATCTTTCCATCCATCCATCACTCCATTCATCCACCCACTCGTCCATCCATCCATCCATCCATCCATCCACCCTTCAACTCAAAAACCCACCAGCCTCTCACGCACCCACCCACTCGTCCATCCATCCATCCATTCTTGAATACCTTTGATTCACGTACACAGCTGGTGTGTCATTAAATGTTCTGGACAATCCCAAGTTGTACTCTTAAAATTGTTTTTACCAATACAGAGCTCTGCATCAAGTCAACAAGAAGAATCCTACAGGACAGATGGCGCTCCATTTGTACTGAAATGGGCTAGTTTGTTATTTGTTTACAATTATTTTCATGCTTATATCCAATTAAAGGGGCGTAGACCATTGGTAAAGCGCTCACTTGATGCACAGCCTTCTGGGATCGATACCCGTCAGTGGGCCCATCAGGCTATTTCTTGCTCTAGCCAATGCACCATGACTGGTATACCAAAGGCTGTGGTATGTGCTATCCTATCTGTGGGATGGTGCATATAAAATATCCCTTGCTACTAATGGATAAATATAGCGTGTTTCCTCTAAGACTGTATGTCAAAATACCAAATGTTTGACATCCAATAGCTGATGATTAATAAATCAATGTGATCTAGTGGTGTCATTAAAACAAAACAGCCCCTGGGTGGGAGCCTGTGCCAGGATGCCAACCCAGTACTTACCAGCCTTATGTCTGATAGCTTAACCACTACACCACAGGTCGGTTATGTGCCAGGATGCCAACCCAGTACTTACCAGCCTTATGTCTGATAGCTTAACCACTACACCGCAGGTCGGTTATGTGCCAGGATGCCAACCCAGTACTTACCAGCCTTATGTCTGATAGCTTAACCACTACACTGCAGGTCGGTTATGTGCCAGGATGCCAACCCAGTACTTACCAGCCTTATGTCTGATAGCTTAACCACTACACCGCAGGTCGGTTATGTGCCAGGATGCCAACCCAGTACTTACCAGCCTTATGTCTGATAGCTTAACCACTACACCGCAGGTCGGTTATGTGCCAGGATGCCAACCCAGTACTTACCAGCCTTATGTCTGATAGCTTAACCACTACACCACAGGTCGGTTATGTGCTTGGATGTCAACCATTTGATAATTCTGACATATAGACTTAAAGAAGAAACCTGCTACTTTTTTTCATTAGTAGCAAGGGATCTTATATATGCACCATCCAACAGACAGGATAGCACATACCACAGCCATTGACGTACCAGTTGTGGTGCACTGGCTGGAACGAGAAATAACCCAATGGGCCCACCAATGGTGATCGATCCTAGACCAACCACGCATCATGCGTGGCTTTACCACTGGGCTATGTCCCACCCTTTTAACTGAATATAAGCATGGAAATAAGTATCAAAAAACAAACAAATAACAAACTAGCACATTTCAGTACAAATGGAGCGCCAGCTGTCCTATAGGACTCTTGTTGTTGAGAGTTTATGTAGAGCTCTGCACTCTACCACAGGGCTACATCTGACCCCTCAATATAAATATCTTTAAAGGGACACACCCTAGTTTTTAAACACTAAGGCATATTTTTCACTATTAGAGCCGTTTATGATCAGTGAAATCAAACATTACTTATATTTCATTGTTTAGATAATCCATTTCCATACAACCAGTGTTTCTGGTACCACAAAATGCATTTTTCTTATTTTTAAAAACGCACGTGCGTCTGAAAAATAACAGTTATGGAGTTGAGTTTTCGTCTATTTTTAGCAATATTTCACAGTTTCAATGTCACAGACTCTTTGTTTCATTCTTTTGTAACTTTATCCAGATGTGTTACAGGTTTGTAGATTAACCAAACTTAGTGTCCATTTTTACGGGTTGAAACTAGGGCCTGCACCTTTAAGAATGGTAGCAAACACAGGACAATCTCTTTAAATACCAAGGGATGATAAACTGCATTAACACAATTTACTTGTCATTGAAAACGGATGTGTGAGAAATAACAGTTATGGAGTTGTCGTCTATTTTTAACGATGTTTCACTCTCTTGTAATGTTAGCCAGATGTGCTACAGGTTTGTAGATTAACCAAACTTAGTGTTCATTTTTACGGGTTGAAACTAGGGCCTGCACCTTTAAGAATGGTAGCAAACACAGGACAATCTCTTTAAATACCAAGGGATGATAAACTGCATTAACATAATTTAAGTGGTCATTGATCCATTTGAACAGTAAATGTTATTGATGTTAAGTACACAGTTTTCAATTAAACCATAGCAGGCAGTGACGTTGGTTGCGCTGCACTCTAATGCCAGTTTGGTATTCGATAATCTTTGTTTCATATCCATTTTATTTTCATTTTATCTTCATGGCTCTTTGTTCATAAATGAATTCATGAAAAATAATTCAGATAACACAAGATGTGAACTAAAAACTAAGGATTAACAATAAATAACATGACTCCTACTGTGCAACAGCCAATAGAACAAAATATAAGAATGAAAGAAATGTTTATTTTATGGTTCCCAAGGACAGTGATTAAATTAGGGGTCTAAAATTGGCCAAAATTGCTAAAAATTAATTTATATTTTGCTGGAATATTTTGGAGTTTTTGTTACAGAAAGAGTCTTATTCAAACATTGATATTATAAAAATATAGCATATAATTTTTTTTTATATATAAAAAATTAGTTCATTTTTAAAGTTTGTTTTGTTTAACGACATCACTAGAGCACATTGATGTATTAATTATCAGCTATTGGGTGTCAAACATTTGGTAATTTTGACATATTGTGTCAGATGCACATACCATGGCCTTTGATCTGCATTGGCTGGAATGAGAAATAGCCCAATGGGCTGACTGACAGGGATCGATCCTAGACCGACCACACATCAAGTGAGCACATTACCACTGGGCTGCATCCCACCCCTAGGATCTTTTATATGCACCATCCCACAGACAGGATAGCACATACCATGGCCTTTGATGTACCAGTCATGGTACACTGGCTAGGACAAGAAAGGGCCTAATGGGCCAACTGATGGGAATCAATCCTAGACTGACCGCGCACCGGGAAAGCGCTTTACCACTGGTCTACTTCCTGCCTCCATTGGCTATTGGATGCCAAACATTTAGTCAGTTTTACATGTAGTCTAAGAGAGGAAACCTGTTACATTTTTCTATTAGTAACAAGGGATGTTTTATATGCACCATCCCACAGACAGGATAGCACATACCACAGCCTTTGTTAGACCAGTCGTGGTGCACTGGCTGGTAAAAACAAATCACTTTTAAAGTGTTTAAAGATGGTGAAGAAAATGGTGGAAAGGTGCATTTATTCTGAAGCCTAATGGTCTTGTTATTGAATGACTTTAATCACTGGGATTCGTTCCACCCATCTTAAGCAACAGGAAATGTTTGATTTAATGACACTCAACACATTTTATTTACGATTATATGGCGTCAGTCCTTAAGCAACAGAGGAGAAATCTTGCTTCTTATGCAGAATCTGACACCTTATGATCGTAAATAAAATGTGTTGAGTGTGTCATTAATAAAACATTTCTTTCCTTATGCAGAAGCAAATTTGATATTTTGTTTAATTTTCGAAACATTTTATATTCAGGGTTTTTGTCTTTTTCTCTGCAGGCAAATGCAAGATGAGTTTGAGTCGTATCAGCAGTCTGTCAAGAAGCTCACGGAAGAGACCCAGAAAGTACCAAACATTCAGGATGAGGGCGCCGTCTGCCAGATCTGCCACAAGACCAAGTTTGCAGACGGCGTCGGACACAGCTGCCACTACTGCAACCTCAAATCCTGCGCCAGGTGCGGTGGGCGCGTTGCCTTACGGGCTAACAAGGTAAGAGTCAGGTTCTGTGTTGACCCACTTACATGAATGTGGTATCTTGTGGCCACTTCTTTGGAGCATCCATCTTTCTTTTATACCATTTTAATATTTCATTTATACCATTTTACTATTATCCAAATTACCTAATATTTGCTATTCAGCAGGTATATTTTATACATAACCAATGGCATTTGCTGTCCAACTATACATTCCTGTCCTTGTCTTTCCAGTAGGTCTATTTCATGCATAACCTGACCTCAAAACCCATGGCATTTGCTGTCCAGCTATACATCCCTGCCGTTGTCTTTCCAATAAGGCTATTTCATACATTACCTGACCTCTAAACCCATGACATTTGCTGTTCAGCTATACATCCCTGTCCTTGTCTTTCCAGTAAGTCTATTTCATACATTACCTGACCTCTAAATCCATGGCGTTTTATAGCATTTTACTATTTCGTTTATACCATTTTACTATTATCCCAAATTACCTAATATTTGTTGTCCAGCTATACATCCCTGTCCTTGTTTTTCCAGTAAGGCTATTTCATACATAACCTGACCTCTAAACCCATAGCATTTGCTGTCCAGCTATACATCCCTGTCCTTGTCTTTCCAGTAAGGCTATTTCATACATAACCTGACCTCTAAACCCATAGCATTTGCTGTCCAGCTATACATCCCTGTCCTTGACTTTCCAGTAAGTCTATTTCATACATAACCTGACCTCTAAACTCGTGGCATTTTTTCCCTAGTGCTATATATTGGTCTGAGCATTCTAACAGCCAACCAAATGGCTAAAATCTTCTATTATATTATGGGCATCCTGTTCTGGTCATGTGGTAGCTACTTCCTCCTGTCTGTCAGTTTACGGTCTGGATGTATATTTTTACTTTGTTTTATTCTTGAACTTGATGTTTATTGGGATGCATATTTCAAGCTGGAGTTTTGTTTTTCCATGTTTAATCTTAGTTGTGCTGTCCTTATTCATTACCCATCAGGAAACATTTTGTTCAGTATCTTGTGTGCAAGATCTGCTACAAATATATATACTTCTCTTATCCTTAGGACAAAGCTATCACATGAAAGAAATTTTTCAATCTTTCATATGCTATGATGCAAGCCTCATCCCAGGTCGAAATTTCACCACTATGCTATTTAACAATTTCTTGGATCATATCAAATGACAAAGCAATAATAAAAAATGTAGTAAAGAGTGTCATAATGGATAAGGAACTATTAAATAATTATACATTGTATACCAGTAATGCAAAATTTGTTTTAACCTTTAGACTACTGGATTAATTTTTAACAAAAACCTCGTTGAGTGGGTACAAGTTTATAATTTTTACTCACATATATTCACTTAAATGTTTCATAAATACATGAAATAAAGTTCATATATGAATCGGTAAGTATTATTTTCGTGTCTTTTTTTGTAATTTTTATTATTTTAGATCGGCTAATGGTGATTAAAATTAGGCAAAAAATCGAAAAAGTTGCGTTTACTTACGGGCATTTGTGGCCAGCTGTCCAGTATTTATGTCCATTATTCCCGATAACAGTGGGTTTTTTACCAGAATTTTTTTTAAAACCCGAACTACGATTCATATTGCAATATTTGGTAATTTTCGTTGTTGGTAAAACGATCAAATTTATTATCAAATTAGCTGTTACAATCAGCTATCGATCCCTGAAAATTACCGCGACGTGCCGCCATTGTTGTCAAGCGAAAATACTTGCCGAAAACCACTTTTTGAACTCAAAATTTCAAGGTATTTTCAGTTGAAAAAATCTAAACAAAAACCACCATTTTGAAAAAAATTCTTTTTTCTTTAATTATATTTCCGTTTCCGGTGAGTGTCGTGTGCAAAACGGTGGGAAATATGAATTGGGGAATGCACTGTATACAGTGTACAGTATATCGACTGACGTGACGTCGGGCGAGATATCTCGCCTGCAGTAGTCAGAAGGTTAATGGCCCCTAAAGAATACATTTTACTGAAGCAATACAGCATGCTAACTTCTTTTTCCCTGTGAACAGACATCAGGGCCGCATTCCACGAAGCGATCTTAGCACTAAGATTACCTTAATGCATAACGTCGTTATGCACTTAAGGTGATTTTAGCATTACTATCTCTTCGTGGAATTGGGCCCTGGTCATCAATTGCTGGCTCCAAATGCATTACAATCTGTTGTAACAGATAGATACTGTTACAATTCCATAATGGCCCAAAATGTTTGGTCACACTTCCGATCATTATCATCATGTAAACAGGTCTAGACACCGATGACGAATATATGTTGTAAAGAGCTGAAACTATTCGGATGTTAGGTAATTGTGTATTTTGTAGAATGTATTAGTTGTATATAAACATCATTTTTAAAAAAAAAAAAATTTGAAATGGTTCAATGACTCTTGGTAGCAAGTTTATGTCAGTTCTAGAAAGATTCAGAGAATTGTTCCCCAGAAAATTCTGCAAACTAAAAATGCAATTTCTTGCATTCTACAAATAAAATTCACCATGACAGAATGATGGAAATACATGGTGTGTGTGTGTGTGTGTGAGAGAGAGAGAGAGAGAGAGAGAGAGAGAGAGAGAGAGAGAGAGAGAGTGTGTGTGTGTGTGTTTTTTATGTATGTGTGTGGGGTTTTTTTATGTGTGTGTGTGTGTGTGTGTGTTTGTGCATGTGTGTGTGTATGCGTGTGCGTAAATGTATTTTTCATGTGTTAACTCGGGTTCCTGGATATAGTCTGTTCTGCATTTATGCCAAGTCTTTTAAGACAAAGTTCCAGTGCTGTATACTCCATAGAGTAAATACTAGTACTGTATATGTAATTTGGTTTTATTTCAAATAAACAGGACTGTGTTTTAATGAAGAAATATTGGAATGATTTTCTTAAATTGTTGAGTATCAAATGTTGTCACGTTCATAAGCTGTGTCTAGATCCAGTGCCTGAAACCTTAGTGGTATGGGGGCATGTTAAAAGGTACTCTCTCTAGATCCAAACTTGATTTTTCTTGGTGGAAAAAATAACATAATAAAAGATAATGTTTTTAATCTTTATTGACAAATGTACACAGAGAACGCCGTACCATACCAGGACCACCATACAAGGACATAAAGCTTGTATACATAGAACAACAAACTTGTATCTTAATATGATATGAATTAAAAAACATGTATCGTAAGTTACATTATTATGAATAAAAAACTAATATAAGTTAGATTATTATGAACAACTAATTTTGAAAAAGGTTACAGCATATTATTTTGCCCCCTCACCCCCCCCCCCCCCCCCAAAAAAAAAAAGAAAAAAAAAAGAATGAAAATTATTATGAGAAGTGAACAATAAGTTAGATTATTGTAAAAAAATGACCAAAAACAAACCTAGATTATTATGAAAGGAAAAGGTTTATTATTATTAAAATGAGATTATTATGAGAATTTTTTTTTAACTCTAGTTTTTGTTTTTTTTTAAAGAAGAAAAAAGATGTGCTGGATAAATGTTTAGATGGGGTTGTGTTATAGATGGGATATTTTGAATTAAATCATGGAAAATAGAGATGTCACTGACATATCAAGTATACTTTTCATTAAAGAACACCTGCGTATGTTATAACGTATTTTATGTGTCACATAAAAATAATCTGTATCAGATAACAACAGCAATAACATATATATATTCATCAATTCCTAGCAATTTATTACCCACATTATTACTATTATAATCATTTCTAAAACTTGAGAAATAATAAAACACCTATAATCATAAATGTTTTTTAATACTGCTTCATTTGTAATCATTAAATGATTCATAATGTAATTGTATTTTAAATTTTATTCAGTTATGCATAAAATTAGAACTGCAATACTCATTGGTCAAAATCTGTTAAGTATTGGTGATAATGCCTCTGTTTATTTCATTGATAAGTGGCTACACTTACCCAATAAAGTGTGTTTATTTTAAATTTTATTCAGTTACGCATAAAATATAACGGCAATACTCATTGGTCAAAATCTGTTAAGTATTGGTTATCTTGCCTCTGTTTATTTCATTGATAAGTGGCTACACTTACCCAATAAAGTGTGTTTATTTTAAATTTTATTCAGTACGCATAAAATATAACGGCAATACTCATTGGTCAAAATCTGTTAAGTATTGGTTATCTTGCCTCTGTTTATTTCATTGATAAGTGGCTACACTGACCCAATAAAGTGTGTGTATTTCCACTTGACTCGGCAAACTGTAATGTGCTTTCGTCAATGAAACCTATTATTGATTTTTGTGCTGCCAACAACGTGTGATATTTTCCTGGCTTAATAACAGGCAGATTACTAATATGTTTACTGTGTGTGTCTCCTGCAAACTGCCACTAATGCGATTCCGTCCTTATTGTCTTACGCATCTTGTAGAGGAGGGGAAAAAATATTTAAGTTACACTTACTGTAATTAAAATACTAGTGCTAGGCTACCTAAATGTAATAGAATATAGGAGCTACTTGCTATATACTTAAAAATTAATACATGGTTGTTGTTGTTTTTTTTGGGGGGGGGTACTTATTACATATGGTTAATGAAAATCACTTGAAAGAAGAAGGAAATGTTTTATTTAACAACACACTCAACACAATTTATTTATGGAAGGAAATGCTTGATTTAATGATGCACTCAACACATTTTATTTATGGTTATATGGCATCGGACATATGGTTAAGGACCACACAGATATTGAGAGAGGAAACCCGCTGTCGCCACTTCATGGGCTACTCTTTTCGATTAGCAGCAAGGGATCTTTTATATGCACCATCCCATAGACAGGATAGCACATACCACGGCCTTTGATATACTGTATTAGTAATGACCTGTCATAATAGAATATAGGAGTCACATGCAATATACTTAAAAATTAATAAGTGGGTTTGTTTTGGGGTTTTTAACTTATTACATATGATTCATGAAAATCCCTTGAAAGAAAACTTGAAAATTGTAGTAGTAATGACCTGTCATATATATAAACAGCAGACATGATAAATATCAAACAGTTACCATTTACATGTGTAGATGAAGACATCATTTTGACGGAATTATGTCTATATTCCATCAGCTCTATGTACCCTCAGCTCTATGTTCCTTCAGCTAATCCAATCCTAACCCTAACCCTAACCCTAACCCTAACCCTAACCGTCAGGGAACATAGAGCTGACCCCATTTTGACAATAAAATATTCACACATATATAGATATTTTTTACACTGACAGTTTCTCACAATATTTATTGGCTTTGAAAAATTAATAATAACCCAAAAATGTTGCCAGTGTGCAGGAAATGTGTTATTTGTGTCATAAAGTGAATTAAGATAGAAGTTGATGATGCATTGCTTTACTAATACAATGCCATTAGCCTATAGTAAGTTAGTCATGGGTCCTTAGTTAATTACTCATGTCACTATGTGATTAACAAACATGACTCATCCTTCTGAAATATGTCACTCACTTAGGAATAGGACTGGAATTTAGACCCCTAGAAATAACTCTTTAAAGGGACATACCCTAGTTTCAACCCGTGAAAATTAACACTAAGTTTAATTAATCTACAAAACTGTAACACATTTGGATAAAGTTACAATTCAGTGAAACATGAGTCTGTGACTTTGAAATGGTGAAATACCCTCTAAAAATAGACTAAAACTCGATTCCAAATGGTGAAATACCCTCTAAAAATAGACTAAAACTCGATTCCATAACTGTTACTTCTCAGACGCATGTGTGTTTTAAAAATGTGACAAATGCATTTTGTGATATTAAAAACACCAGGATGACCAAAAACACTTCAAATGTACAGAAATTGATAATCTAAACCATAAAATTTAAGTAAAGTATGATTTCAGTTATCAAAAACTGTTATAATAGTAAAAAATATGCCTTAGTGTTTAAAAACTAGGGTATGTCCCTTTAATATACGGGTATTTTTTCTTTATATACACATAAAAACAACCCCAACCCAACATACTCACATCAGTTCCATTAATTGAAACTGGAGGGACAATTACAGTTGACATTTCCCCACATAATTGATTATTAATTTTTACAATCAATAATCACATCGGTAGAGCCAAACCAATCAATTTTTTTTATTATAATCTATCACTGGAACATCACTACATTCATCAGATACAAACTGATGTTCTCATTGGTATAGTCAATCAACATCTCATTTAAAGCAATTAATTTGTTATCCCGTGCAACTGTGTGTCTGTTTGTTTGTCTGTTCTGTTTGTTTGTCTGTTCTGTCCCATGTTTATTTTGGCTATGAAAAACTAATCGTTATTCCGAAAAATGTGCTAGTTTGCAAGAAATATTGATTAATTTAGTTATATTACTAATAACATGAACAGATTAATCATTTTGTCACCTGTTAAATATTTAATAAACCAGCAGATTGATTTTTTAAAAACAAGGAAATAAAAAATTCATTTTACAATTTACTTTAGCATATTGTTAAAAAAAGAAAAAAAGAGTTTGTTTTTAATTAACGACACCACTAGAGCACATTGATTTTTTATCTTATCATCGGCTATTGGACGTCAAACATATAGCATATTGTTAAAGTATTACCAGTATGTTCGACACATGACGTGGTTTAAACAGTAGGCAAGACCTATACATCTATTTATCATTATTTATAACCATATTTAGGTTATTTGAAAAATAAAAAATTAAAGTTTGTTTTGCTTAACGACACCACTAGAGCACATTGATTCATTGATCATCGGTTATTGGATGTGAAATATTTGGTAGTTTTCACATTTAGTATTAGAGAGAAAACCCGCTACATTTTTCTATTAGTAGCAAGGGATCTTTTACATGCTCCATCCCACAGACAGGACAGCACATACCACAGCATTTGATATACCAGTTGTGGTGCACTGGCTGGAACGAGAAATAGCCCAATGGGTCCACTAACAGGGATCGATCCTAGACCAACCGTGTATCAGGCGGGAACTTTACCACTTGGCTATATCCCGCCCCAGGTTGTAAGAATGACGTTATATGGGTGCTCGATTAGATGTGTTTTATTTACTTGGCATAGGACAGCGGGTTTCCTCTCAAAATCTGTGTGGTCCTGAACCATATGTCTGACGCCATATAACCGTAAATAAAATGTGTTGAGTGCGTCGTTAAATAAAACACTTCTTTCTTTCTTTTACTTAGCATACTGTTAAATTATGTCTGGTTATATTATTTACAACTGTACATGGATTACAAGGATGACATTTTATTACCCATATGCTTAAAAATATCTTGGTACATGTCAAAGTGATACGTCCCACTAGAAACGCCAAGTGGGACGTAACACTTTTGATGTCACACGAGGATGTCATCAACTGGCACACAACCTTGCAGGAACGTCAACGAAACGAGATGAGTGATATAAATTAAGATCGATTATGGGTAATTCGCTACCATTTCGTATCATGCTTATGTCCCTCGTGAAATAATTTTCATTGAAAATTATTTCACTCGAGACAAAAGCATGATACGAAATGGAAGCTCGTTTAATATCCTATATATATATATATATGGGTGGGTAGAGTGCTAACTTTCTTTCTACACAAAATATCAGTGAATTTTTATTTTTAAATTCAAGGTTTAAAATTAATTTTGTCGAGTGGGAACTAATTTTTGCTTGATGCAAAAGCTAGAAATTGAGTTTAGCTGTTCCAGACCATTGGTATTAATATCATGTTTAGATTGTGCACAGTAAAGTCACAGAGGTGCGGTACATAGCCCAGTGGTACAGCGCTCACTTGATCCGCAGTCGGTCTGGGATCAATCCCCATCGGTGGGCCCATTGGGCTATTTCTCGTTCCAGCCAGTGCACCACAACTGGTATATCAAAGGCTGTGGTATGTACTACCCTGTCTCTGGGATGGTGCATGTAAAAGATCCCTTGCTGTTAATCGAAAAGAGTAGGTCATGAAATGGTGACAGCGGGTTTTTTTCCTCAATATCTGTGTGGTCCTTAACCATATAAACGTAAATAAAATGTGTTGAGTGCGTCGTTAAATAAAAAAACATTTCCTATTTCTATTTAGTAAAGTCACGGTGATAAGCATTGTGCCCAAATATGTATGCCCAATATAATAATGTACAAATATGTATGCCCAATATAATAATGTACAAATATGTATGCCCAATATAATAATGTACAAATATGTATGCCCAATATAATAATGTACAAATCATTTCATCTGAAAACTGTTGATGTTAAGATTAAAACAACTTGAAATGTATTTCCCGTAACTCCAGAGCCCTCCCATAGAAAACATAAAACACCAGTAACTATCAACTCATTTATTGTAAACACACTAGGCCAGACTGACTGTAAACACACTAGGCCGAACCGACTAAACACACTAAGTCGGACTGACTAAACACACTAGGCCGGACTGACTAAAAACACTAGGCCGGACCGACTAAACACACTAGGCCGGACTGACTGTAAACACACTAGGCCGAACCGACTAAACACACTAAGTCGGACTGACTAAACACACTAGGCCGGACTGACTAAAAACACTAGGCCAGACCGACTAAACACACTAGGCCGGACTGACTGTAAACACACTAAGCCGGACTGACTAAAAACACTAGGCCGGACCGACTAAACACACTAGGCCGAACCGACAAAACACACTAAGCCGGACTGACTAAACACACTAGGCCGGACCGACTAAACACACTAGGCCAGACTGACTGTAAACACACTAGGCCGGACTGACTGTAAACACACTAGGCAGGACTGACTGTAAACACACTAGACTGGACTGACTGTAAACACACTAGACTGGACTGACTGTAAACACACTAGGCAGGACTGACTGTAAACACACTAGACTGGACTGACTGTAAACACACTAGACTGGACTGACTGTAAACACACTAGGCAGGACTGACTGTAAACACACTAGGCAGGACTGACTGTAAACACACTAGACTGGACTGACTGTAAACACACTAGGCAGGACTGACTGTAAACACACTAGACTGGACTGACTGTAAACACACTAGGCCGGACTGACTGTAAACACACTAAGCCAGACTGACTAAAAACACTAGGCCGGACCGACTGACCGAGTGTACATTAAGTAACACAGTAACACATACTGCTTCACACAGTCACTCTTTAAGTAGTACTTCACCATAATGCAAAATAACAAAAACACCACTTGCCCTGTCTGTCTCCTAGGCTGAATGACACGTGTTACAAACTGCAAGTGCAGCATTAACCATACCAAAGTGCCACTTATGCGAGCTACTCCCAAATCAAGGGAACATAATTTATCTAATTTCTGTCTAATTCTCTACAAATAACTGACAGATATTATATTTCTCAATATCCACAGCTCTTGAACAGCTGTTAATAACATTACTGCTCTAAAAAGAAATCTTACTTAAAACAGACAACAAAACCTGTTGCATACAATTCCACGTTCCAGCCAAGGAAATGTTTATTGAACGACACACTCAACACATTTTGTTTATGGTTATATGGCGTCGGACCATTCCAGCCAGTGCACTGCAACTGGTATATCAAAGGCCATGGTATGTGCTATCCTGTCTGTAGGATGGTGCATATAAAAGATCCCTTGCTACTAGTGGGAAAATGTAGTTTCCTCTCGAAGACTATATGTCAGAATTATGAAATGTTTGACATCCAATAGCTTAATAAATCAATGTGCTCTAGTGGTGTCGTTGAACAAAACAAACTTTAATAAAGTCAAGGGGATAGACATTGTGCCCAAATATGTATGCCCAAAATAATAATGTCCATATTATGTACAAATATGAAGAAGGAAGGAGGGAAATGGTTTATTTAATGACGCACTCAGCACATTTTATTTACAGTTATATAGCGTCAGACATATGGTTAAGGACCACACAGATATTGAGAGAGGAAACCCACTGTCACCACTTCATGAGCAACTCTTTTCGATTAGCAGCAAGGGATCTTTTGTATATGCACCATCCCACAGACAGGATAACACAAACCACAGCCTTTGATATACCAGTCGTGGTGCACTGGCTGGAGCGAGAAATAGCCCAATGGGCCCACCGACGGGGATCGATCCCAGACCGACCACGCATCAAGCGAACGTTTTACCACTGGGCTACATCCCGCCCCGTACAAATATGATGACCTTCAAATTATTTTTTCTCAAAAGCTGCGATGTTAAGTTTTAATTAGATCAAAACAAGTTGAAATGTATTTCTGAATATTCAAGGCTATTCAGCAGCTGTTAATGACAGTACTGCTCTAGAAAGACCTGGCTCCTCTCAGAACAGACAACAAAACCTGTCGCATCCAAATTAGCGAGGTCTGAAGGCTCATATGAAGGCAGGATTTAGCTCAGTGGGTTGAGTGCTCGCTTGAGGTGCTTGCATCGCAGGATCAAACCACCTTGATGGATCCATTCAACTGATTGTGGTATGTGCTATCCTGCCTGTGGGAAAGTGCATATAAAAGATCCCTTTTTGCGTTGTAGTGGGTTTTCTCTGATGACTACGAGTCAGAATTACCAAATGTTTGACATCCAATAGCCGATGATTAATTACTGTAATCAATGTACTCCAGTGGTGTTGTTAATGTGGTGTGTGCGTTTGTTCCAACTGTTGGGTCTGATATTTTTCCCATCCCGGGCTATGCAAAACACCCATTCCATTGATGTCAGCCCATATGGAATAAATCTATCTTGTTTAGGCTATGACGCCATTGCGTTTAATATATGACCTAATATTAATGCAAGCTTTAGATTAATATTTTTAATTTAAACCTTTATTATAAAAGCTATCTTGTTAATTTGTAGTGTTAATTTTAACACATGAAACAGACGCAGCAAATATGATAGTGTAGTTTATTTCAGCCATCTTTGTTTGTTCATGTAAAATAATGGTTTATTTATCGAATCGATGGGAGAAAAAGACCCCATCATATGCGGTCATGTGGGATAGAAAAAGTACACCCTCGTCCACCACTATAAATAGTGGTAATTTTGAGTCCTGCTGACCGGGAATAACTGCTGATCCCATGCCATCAATATTTCTGCATTACCTGTTATAACTAGTCTTGGTCTGGCCACTTTTGTGGTAATTTCGAGTCCTGCTGACTGGGAATATCTCCAGATTCCATACCATAAATATTTCTGTATATACCTGTGTGTAAACACAGGCTGCATATATTCTTGTAACTAGTCTTGGTCTGGCCAGATTTGTCGTAATTTTGAGTCCTGCTGACTGGGAATATCTGCAGATCCATGCCATCAATATTTCTGCATTACCTGTGTGTAAACACAGGCTGCATATATTCTTGTAACTAGTCTTGGTCTGGCCAGTTTTGTGGTAATTTCGAGTCCTGCTGACTAGGAATAGCTGCAGTTCCCATGCCATCAATATTTCTGCATTACCTGTGTGTAAACACAGGCTTAGGGTGGCACAAAGCCCCGTATTGATTGAAATATGGCCTGAATAAGATTCCAGTAATGTGTCGTCGTCACTCGCTTGACTGGTCCACATCCCCAGATATCAGCTGATCTGTCGTCGCCGAGTGCTCTATTATCTAAATATTACTCTAACAATAGGGACACAGTCAAGTACTCGGGTTCAGCTCGAGAATATTAGTTTATAACAAATGGTAAGACAGAGGGATATTCATTTAGCGATACTTCAGCACATTTTAAACTGGTTATTTAATACATTTTAATTATAGTTATACAGCCTCTGCAATTAATGTTCACAGCACAAAAGCATGCCATTGAAAATATTAAAGTTGTTTTGTTTAACGACACCACTGGAGCACTGATTAATTAATCATCAGCTAGTGGATGTCAAACATTTGTTAATTATGACTCGTAGTCATCAAACGAAATCCGCTACATTTGTCCTAATGCAGCAAGGTATCTTTTATATGCACTTTCCCACAGACAGAAAAGCACATACCACGGCCTTTGACCAATTGTGGCAGCACATTTTAAACTGGCTATTTAACACATTTTATTTACAGTTATATAACTTCTGTAATTAAAACAATTTCCACTGCAAAAAAAATATGCCATTGAAAGTATTAAAGTTTATTTTGTTTAACGACACCACTAGAGCACATTGATTTATTCATCATCCGCTACTGGATGTCAAACATTTGGTAATTCTGACATAGTCTTATGGAGTAACCTGCTAAAATTTGTTTGTCCATTAGTAGCAAGGGATCTTTTATATGCACCATCCAACAGACAGGATAGCACATACCATGGCCTGTGATATACCAGTCGTGGTGCACTGGCAGGAATGAGAAATAGCCCAATGGATCCACTGGCAGGGATCGATCGCAGACTGACTGTTCATCAGGCGTGTGCTTTACCACTGGGCTATGTAGTATGTCCCACCACCTATGGCTGTCTAGTGTTTAACACTTAACACATTTTATTTACGGTTATATGGCTAAGGACCACACAGATATTGAGATAGGAAACCCGCAGTCTTTTCGATTAGCAGCAAGGAATCTTTTATATGCACCATCCCACAGACAGGATAGTACATACCACAGCCTTTGTTACACTAGTTGTGGAGCACTGGCTGGAATGAGAAATAGCCCAATGTGTCCACTGACAGGGATCAATCCCAGACCGACTGCACATCAAGCGAATGCTCTACCACTGGGCTACGTCCCACCCCTATATGCACTAGGGCTCACCCTACCCATTGCCAAATGAGCCAAGTGCTAATTTGTATACAAAGTGGCTGCAGCAATTAGAATTTGGCTAATAAAAGTGGCAGGACATAACCCAGTGATAAAGTGCTCAACCGGCCTCGGTGGCGCAGTGGTTAAGCCATCGGACTACAGGCTGGTAGGTACAGGGTTCGCAGCCCGGTACCGGCTCCAACCCAGAGCGAGTTCTTAAGGGCTCAATGGGTAGGTTTAAGGCCACTACACCCTCTTCTCTCTCACTAACCACTAACCAACTAACAACTAACCCACTGTCCTGGACAGACAGCCCAGATAGCTGAGGTGTGTGCCCAGGACAGCGTGCTTGAACCTTAATTGGATATAAGCACGGAAATAAGTTGAAATGAAATAAAGTGCTCACCTGATGCGCCGTCAGTCTAGGATCGATCCCCATCAGTGGACCCATTGGGCTATTTCTTATTCCAGCCAATGCACCACAACTGGCATATCAAACACCGTGGTATGTGCTATTTGGTCTGTGGGATGGTGCATATAAAAAGATCCCTTGGCCTTGCTACTAATCGAAAAATGTAACGGGTTTCCTTGCTAAGACTATGGTATATCACTTGCCTAATGCGCGGTCAAACTAAGATCGATCTACTTAAATAAGCCCATGTGGCTATTTCTCATTGCAGCCAGTGCTCCACAACTGGTGTACTAAAGGCTGTGGTATGTACTATCCTGTCTGTGGGATGTGCTATATAAAATATCCCTTGCTGCTAATTGGAAAGGGTAGCCCATTGTGTAGTGGCAGCGGGTTTCCTATCCCAGTTATTTCTCTGGTCCTTAACCGTATGTCTGAAGCTATATAACCTATTTAAAATGTGTTGAGTGCATCATTAAATAAAACATTCCTTCCTTCCTTCCTTCCTTCCTTCCTTCATGGTTGATAGACCAAATCAATTCTTATTGCCAAAAAGTTCATTTTTTCCGATAAAACTGATTTAAGTAGCACATTACATTCATTCTACTTGCACGAAAATGGGCTGTTACATAGCATTTAAGAGATTTAAAGAATTTTTTTATTAGCAACCTTCATTACTTCAGAAAATGGTATTTCTAATTTTTTTGTTGATACTGTAATAGTATTTGCACAAATAATCAGTGTCACATGTCACTTAGCTGGTTCTCATCTGAATTTTTTTTTTTTTTTAAATGTAAATATTTTTTTACGGTTTTTAAAAATATTTTTTACTTTACCCTGTTACAAGTAAGTGGGCGGGACGTAGCCCAGTCGTAAAGCGCTCGCTTGATGCGCGGTCGGTCTGAAATTGATCCCCATCGGTGGGCCCATTGAGCTATTTTTCATTCCAGCCAGTGCACCATGACTGACATATCAAAGGCTGTGGTATGTGTTACCCTGTCTGTGAGATGGTGCATATAAAAGATCCCTTGATGCTAATTGAAAAGAGTAGCTCATTAAGTGGCGACAGCAAGTTTCCTCTCAATGTCTGTGTGGTCCTTAACCATATGTCTGACGCCATGTAACTGTAAATAAAACGTGTTGAGTGCATTGATAAATAAAACATGTCATTCCTTGTTACACGTAACTGCCCCAATCCAGGAGAAAAGGGACATGTGGTCTACATGACCCAGAGGTATTAAATACAGTATTTGTATAATATTAGATGTTAGAAAACAAAATGGAGGGGGGGGGGGGGGGGAGAGGATGTATCCTCATAGTAAAATGCTCGTCTAATGTGTGGATGGTCCCATTGGGCTATTTTTCATGGTACATGTATGTACTATCCTCTAATGGAAAAATGTGGCAGGTTTCCTCTCTAAGACTATAAGTCAGAATTACCAAATGTTTGACATCCAATAGTTTGACATCCATAGTTGAAAATCACTATATTAGACAGCTATAGTTATACCAAACAGCTATAGTTGGTGTAGGTGGTGTTAAACGAATATTCTTTCTTTTTCATTTCTCGACCATGTGTCTAAATCACTATATTAGACGTAAATTAAATGTAAGTGTTGCAGGGCCGTAGCTAGGATTTTTTGTTGGAGGGGGGGGGAGGGGGGGGCGTAACTGCGTAGTTAATAGTCTAAAACTCCTCAAACAGTTAAGAAGAGGATTTTTTTTTTAATTTCTATAATTTTTTTTTTTTTTTTTTCTGGGGAGCAAATTGCCCCCCCCCCCTTGCCCCCTCCCCCCCCAGCTAGCTAAGGCCCTGTGTTAAAAAAATATTCCTTTCTTTTAATAATAATAGTAAAATCTTTATTTATAGAAGGTAGCTCAGTTAGTTCTAGACTATTCTCCCCTGAGGCCTTTTTACTAATTATAACAATAACAATAATAATAATAATAATCATATTAATTATTAAAAATAAAAACTAACAAGACCATACATGTATGTACAATATATACAACCATTTAACAACATGGAGGGGGGATCATATAACAACAACTTTACTTCGCGACCAAGTGTCTAAATTACCACATATGTCAGATACCAAATAGCTGTAGTTCCTTTCTTTTGCTGCAAAAGAAGAAGCACAAACTGCATGACGTCTAAAACATCCAAACTGTTACCGAAGAATCATGTTTTGGAAATAAACCCACACAGGCTGATTACATCTGCAAATCCTTCTGCGTCCACTTGGAGATAGATAACAGTCGTTTGCTTGGAGAATTCGTAATTTGTAATTTGCTAAACTTCAAGCATGAATGAAGAATAATTCTGTTAGGTAACGGAACACACAATACATCATTACCGAGTTCTGGTGTATACACTGTGGCATGCTGTGCTTAGTCATGAACAAAAAACTTGTCACATCTGCTTCCACATTCTCCTGCTAGTGCATTTATGTTAGCTAATGACCGGCGTCGTGGTTAGGCCATTGGTCTACAGGCTGGTAGGTAATGGGTTCAGATCCCAGTCGAGGCATGGGATTTTTAATCCAGATACCGACTCCAAACCCTGAGTGAGTGCTCCACAAGGCTCAATGGGTAGGTGTAAACCACTTGCACCGACCAGTGATCCATAACTGGTTCAACAAAGGCCATGGTTTGTGCTGTCCTGCCTGTAATCATACAGTACAGGGTTTGATCATACAGTACAGGGTTTGATCATACAGGACAGGGTTTGATCATACAGTACAGGGTTTGATCATACAGTACAGGGTTTGATCTTACAGTACAGGGTTTGATCATACAGTACAGGGTTTGATCTTACAGTACAGGGTTTGATCTTACAGGACAGGGTTTGATCATACAGTACAGGGTTTGATCATACAGTACAGGGTTTGATCTTACAGGACAGGGTTTGATCTTACAGGACAGGGTTTGATCATACAGTACAGGGTTTGATCATACAGGACAGGGTTTGATCTTACAGTACAGGGTTTGATCATGATCATACAGGGTTTGACAGGGTTTGATCTTACAGTACAGGGATTGATCATACAGTACAGGGTTTGATCTTACAGTACAGGGTTTGATCATACAGTACAGGGTTTGATCTGATACAGTACAGGGTTTGATCTTACAGTACAGGGTTTGATCTTACAGTACAGGGTTTGATCTACAGGACACAGGGTTTGATCTTACAGTACAGGGTTTGATCTTACAGTACAGGGTTTGATCTACAGTACAGGGTTTGATCAGCACAGGGTTTGATCTTACAGTACAGGGTTTGATCTTACAGTACAGGGTTTGATCATACAGGACAGGGTTTGATCTTACAGTACAGGGTTTGATCATACAGTACAGGGTTTGATCATACAGTACAGGGTTTGATCTTACAGTACAGGGTTTGATCATACAGTACAGGGTTTGATCATACAGTACAGGGTTTGATCTTACAGTACAGGGTTTGATCTTACAGTACAGGGTTTGATCATACAGTACAGGGTTTGATCATACAGTACAGGGTTTGATCTTACAGGGGTTTGACAGGGTTTGATCAGTACAGTACAGGGTTTGATCATACAGTACAGGGTTTGATCATACAGTACAGGGTTTGATCATACAGTACAGGGTTTGATCTTACAGTACAGGGTTTGATCATACAGTACAGGGTTTGATCATACAGTACAGGGTTTGATCATACAGTACAGGGTTTGATCTTACAGTACAGGGTTTGATCTTACAGGACAGGGTTTGATCTTACAGGACAGGGTTTGATCTTACAGGACAGGGTTTGATCATACAGGACAGGGTTTGATCTTACAGTACAGGGTTTGATCATACAGTACAGGGTTTGATCTTACAGTACAGGGTTTGATCATACAGTACAGGGATTGATCTTACAGTACAGGGTTTGATCATACAGGACAGGGTTTGATCATACAGGACAGGGTTTGATCATACAGGACAGGGTTTGATCATACAGGACAGGGTTTGATCTTACAGTACAGGGTTTGATCTTACAGGACAGGGTTTGATCTTACAGTACAGGGTTTGATCTTACAGGACAGGGTTTGATCATACAGTACAGGGTTTGATCTTACAGGACAGGGTTTGATCTTACAGTACAGGGTTTGATCATACAGTACAGGGTTTGATCTTACAGTACAGGGTTTGATCATACAGTACAGGGTTTGATCTTACAGTACAGGGTTTGATCTTACAGTACAGGGTTTGATCATACAGTACAGGGTTTGATCTTACAGTACAGGGTTTGATCTTACAGTACAGGGTTTGATCATACAGTACAGGGTTTGATCATACAGTACAGGGTTTGATCATACAGTACAGGGTTTGATCATACAGTACAGGGTTTGATCATACAGTACAGGGTTTGATCATACAGTACAGGGTTTGATCTTACAGTACAGGGTTTGATCTTACAGGACAGGGTTTGATCTTACAGGACAGGGTTTGATCTTACAGTACAGGGTTTGATCACACAGGACAGGGTTTGATCTTACAGTACAGGGTTTGATCACACAGTACAGAGTTTGATGTTCTAAACAGCAGTTACTGCAAATTATTATCATTATGCATCACAATATCATTGTGTAAGGATGTGTATTTATTACATACCCATTTAATCTTACTAGTAATAAAAGCAAGTCTGTCCGTGCAGTAGAAACAAACATGTTGTACAAGTTCACCCGAATGACGTACTTTCCCTAGCCAGGAATGGCATCTGTCCCTAGCCAGGAATGACATATTTTCATAGCCAGGAATGGCATCATGTCCCTAGCCAGGAATGGCATCATGTCCCTAGCCAGGAATGGCATATTTTCATAGCCAAGACGCTCAGCGTTCCATCAATTCTATAAAATTCAATTTGTTTATAGTGCGCAAGATTTATACCACTCGACCGCTACACGGTATATCCCGTGGTATAATATTCTGCGCACTATAAACTTGTGCAATAAATAACATGGCAAATCAATTGGTATGACATAATGTGGTTCTGTCTATGTATTAAAATGTGTATTCAGGTTTGCAGGAAATGGAGAGAGGGTGCTGAAGTGGCCGTGCTCCCCATTTCAGCACCACAAAATGTACTTTTAAAAACAGCTGAAAATTGTCATCTAAAACAATGCTGTTTTGTTCTCCTAAAGCCATTTAAAGCTCAAATATAAGATAAAATAAAAGATATATACTGTATTGACACATCTGGTACGTGTCTTATGTCACTTGTATTGATTTCACAACTTACGTTGTATATTTGTTAAATTATATAGAGAATAACTAGTTAATGATGTTGGATATCTGCTAAGTTAAGAATGGGAAATTTTTCATTGGCCTGAATAGGATAAAGCAGATATCCGACGTCGTTAACTAGTTATTATCTTTATCCTGCAGACCATAAAAATTAAGGGGAAAAGCTATTATTTCTGTTATTTCAACCACATTGTATGATGACCTAGAGGTCAAACAAGCGATTTTGTAATGTAGGCTATGCGTGTGATGTCACATGATGTCAAAAGTCTTTGCTTTATCTGTAATCATATTCTGTCAATAGAAACGGTGGTTGCCGGATAAAACTATTCAACCTGAACGGAAGACGTAGCCCAGTGGTAAAGTGCTAACCTGATGCACGGTCGGTCTAGGATTGATTCCTGTCAGTAGGCCCATTGGGCCATTTCTCGTTCCAACCAGTGCTCCACAACTGGTGTTCCAAAGGCTGTGGTATCTACTATCTTATCTGTGTGATGCTGGATATAAAAGATCCCTTGCTGCTAATCACAAAGAGCAGCCCATTGTGTGGTGGCTCTGGGTTTCCTCTTTAATTATCTATGTGTCCGACACTAATTAAATGTGTTGTTAAATATAACATTACTTCCTTCCTTTATTAGTCCGCTATTGATCCAACTGGAAGGAACTAGGTTTCATCTCTGTCCCTCTGTCTGTCTGTCTGTCTGTTCTTCTTTCTGTCTGTCTGTCCTTCTGTCTGTCTGTCTGTCTTTCTGTCTCTGTCTGTTCTTCTGTCTGTCTGTCTGTCCTTCTGTCTGTCTGTCCTTCTGTCTCTCTGTCTGTTCTTCTGTCTGTCTGTCTGTCCTGTCTGTCCCTCTGTCTGTCTGTCTTTCTCTCTGTCTGTTCTTCTGTCTGTCTGTCCTTCTGTCTGTCTGTCCTTCTGTCTCTCTGTCTGTCTGTCCTTCTGTCTGTCTGTCTGTCCTTCTGTCTGTCTTTCTGTCTGTCTGTCTGTCCTTCTGTCTGTCTTTCTGTCTCTGTCTGTCTGTCTGTCCTTCTGTCTGTCTGTCCCTCTGTCTGTCTGTCCGCCTGTCTGTGTGTCTGTCTGTCTCTCTGTCTGTTCTTCTGTCTGTCTGTCTGTCCTTCTGTCTCTCTGTCTGTTCTGTCTGTCTGTCTGTCCTTCTGTTTGTCTGCCTGGCTGTCTGTCTGTCTGTCCATCCATCTGTCCCACCTTTAGAGCTGAAAATTTGTGTATGGCTTTATAATACATGTATACTATTTATTTTCATAACTATTTACCCAGTTTTGACAGAGTTATGGCCCTTGAACATAGGAGATACGAACATTTGTTTTCCAAACTTTGGTTTTGCAATGCCTCAAGATATTGATTTGACATTTTGTGTATAGCTTTTTCATGTTCTGTTGCAAATATAGTTAGACTTTCATGGCAATTTACTAATTTTTCACAGAGTTATGAGCCTTGAACTTAGGAGACATGAAAATCCGTTGGGCCCTGTATAAGGGACAGGTATTGCTTTAGCAGGACTCTCCGAATGCCTGTTTTACATAGAGGACTCTACCTTGCAGGGCATCTAGAATTTGTATCAAATTCACTAGCGATGGGATCAGTGATTTTATAAATTTTACTAGCCACGATTAAAAATTCACTAGCGATGGCATCAGTGATTTTATAAATTTTACTAGCCACGATTAAAAATTCACTAGCGATGGGATCAGTGATTTTATAAATTTTACTAGCCACGATTAAAAATTCACTAGCCCTACTTCACTTTAAGTCAATATAATTTTACTAAATAATAGTAATATTCAGATATGGTACCTAAAGAGGGAGACAGAGCTTAAAAACACTAACATTGGGGGTTGGGTGGGGCACAATGTTCATATTTACAAAACAGACTTACCTGCAACATTGGTCCCAAAAAGAGTTCACTAGCCGTCTGGCATGGCAATAGTAGTTATTTACTAGCCCAACATTGAATATCACTAGCCATGGGAGTGGGGCTACCATAATCTAGAAGCCCTGCCTTGTGGGGTCAGGATTTAGCTCAGTCTGTTGAGTGTTCACCTGAGGTGCTTGCATCGCAGGATCCAACCACCTCAGTGGATCCATTCAACTGACTGGCTTTTTTCTCATTCCTCAACTGGTATATAAAAGGCAATGGTATGTGCAATCTTGTCACCTCCCGCCTGTTACTAACTACGGTTGGACTGCTGGTGCTCCCTTGCACCTGCCAGTGCAGGCGGTCCTTCCTTCACCTCCCAAACTTTCCTGTCCTGGATGGAGGTGTGCGCTACAACAGTTTGCTCTGAATGTGCACTTTAACTCCTTTGGCTTTGGCATTGGCTTTGGCATTGGCATTGGCAATCCTGTCTGTGGGATGGTGCATATAAAAGATCCCTTGCTACTAATGGAAAAAAATGTAGCGGGTTTCCTTTCTAAGACTATATATCTGAATTACCAAATATTCATCCAATAGCTGATGATTAATAAATCAATTTATTATCCACATATTCAGGGAAATATAACCAGTAGGACCCACATGTGTCATAATGATTTCACGTGCACAGCAAATGACATAATATTGTGAAGCAATGTCATAACTTAATGCGGCTTCTCCAGTGTAAACACTTATCAAAATGATGTCATTTCGGAAAAATGACATCGTTTTGTGGTCTCTTTTTAGAGTTATGTTTGAAACGTTTTGACATGGTCCTAGCTTGCTTTTCATGAAAATAATATTTGGAATAATGTGAATAATAAAGAAATTATTACACTCGCATGTGAATCATACTGATTTTATGAAACTCGTGTCAGTATTCATGTATTACCCTTGCTCTCGCTCAGGTAATAAAATAATCATGACACTTGTTTCGTAAAATCAGTACGACACACAAGCTCGTATAATAATCGCTATGTACTCTAGTGGTGTTGTTAAACATAACAAACGTTTTTCAGGAATGAAGAGTTGCTTGGCAATTCCCCTATATGTAAATGCTAGTTGATAACAAACCTTGACTTGTGAAACTGCATACCTGCAAGCGTCCTTACACAAATCATTGGCTGGTAATGGACGCATGATGTAAACACGTATATCCCATTTTAGTTTAAATTTCCACACTGTTAAGTTGATCAGTTATTCTTCTGTGCTGTTCATAATATTACGAGATGGGGGTAGGGGGCAGCCTGTCTCTCCAACCCTCCCCCTGGTTCATTGGTGAAGCAAATCTTCGCAATTAGGCAAAACGAATGGCGATGTTTGGACAAAATGACTTGGCCTCGACCATCATTCTACTCATTTTATTAGTTGTAATCTATATTAAAATATGTAGTGGAAGGAAGGAAGGAAATGTTTCATTCAATGACGCACTCAACAATTATTATTATGCATATAAAAGATCCCTTGCTGCTAATCGAAAAGACTAGCCCATGAAGTGGCAACAGCGGCTTTCCTCCCTCAATATCTGTGTGGTCCTTAACCATATGTCTGATGCCATATAACAGTAAATAAAATGTGTTGAGTGTGTCATTAAATAAAACATTTCTTTCCATTGGGCTATTTCTTGATTCAGCCAGTGCATCATGACTGGTATATCAAAGGCCATGGTATGTGCTATCCTGTCTGTAGGATGGTGCATATATAAAAGATTCCTTCCTACTAATAGAAACATTACGTGAGTTTCCTCTCTAAGATTATATGTCCAACTTACCAAATGTTTGACATCCAATAGCCGATAATTAATAATTCAATGTGCTCTAGTGGTGTCGTTAAACAAAACAAACCTGTCTATTCATCATTCTCTAATTAAACCAACATAATCTTAATGCTCATTACGTTCCAACCAGTGTACCACAACTGCTCAAAGGCCATGGTATGTGCTTTCATGTCTGTGGGAAAGTGCATATAAAAGATCCCTTGCTGCATTAGGAAACAATATAGCGGGTTTCCTCTGATGACTACATGTCAGAATTACCAAATGTTTGACATCCAATAGCCCATGATTAATTAATTAATCAGTGTGCCCTAGTGGTGTCGTTAAACAAAAACAAACTTTAACTTTACTAGTCTGATTCCTGCTACATGTCAGAATTATCAAATGTTTGACAGCCAATAGCTGATGATCAATTAATCTGTGTGATCTAGTGGTGTCGTTAAACAATACTCCTTAAGCAGTGTGCTGGGGTGTCATTAAACAAACATTCCTTTCCTTTCCCTCTCTCTTTCTCTTTGTCTCCCTTTTTTTTGCAGTTGTGCTCTAATGCACCACAGAGTCAAAGCCTCAGTTGACAATTGTGATTTTTCTTTGTGCCGTTAATTATTCATTCTCTAATTATAAACCAACATAAACTTAATACTCCTTAAGCAATGTGCTGGGGTGTCATTAAACGAACATTCTATTCCTTTCCCTCTCTTTCTCTTTCTCTCCCTTTTTTCCCACAGATGTACTCTAATGCACTGCAAAGTCAAAGCCTCAGTTAACAATTGTGATTTTTCTTGGTGCCGTTAATTATTTATGGCCAGTGTGCAAGAATCCAATCAATACTGTGCAGTGTATACTGGCGGCTAGACTTGCTAAAGGCTCTATCATCAAATATTGCTTGGCATTTTTTATTATTTTTTATAAAGGGGCAGTCTCAAAATTGGATGATGTCCAAAAATATTTTGTTAATTTTTGTTGTGAAATTATGTAAAGGAAGGAAGAATATGGTTTATTTAATGATGCACTCAACACATTTTATTTATGGTTATATGGAAGGAAGGAAATGTTTTATTTAACAACGCACTTAACATATTTTATTTACAGTTATATGGCGTCGGATTATGTAAAGATTATACCTTGAAGTGACAAGACACTAGTTTTTAAACACTATAGTGTATTTTTCACTATTAAAGCCATTTTCAATTATTGAAATCGGACATTACTTAGTTTTATTGTTTAAATTAAAGTTTGTTTGTTTTGTTTAACAACACCACTAGAGCACTTTGATTTATTAATCATCAGCTGTTGGATGTCAAACATTTGGTAATTTTGACATGTAGTCTTAGATAGGAAAACTGCTACATTGTTCCATTAGTAGCAACGGATCTTCTTTTTTTTTACCATCTCACTGGCAGGATAGTACATACCATGGCTCTTGATATACCAGTCGGGATGCACTGGCTGCAACGAGAAATAGCCCAATGGGCCCACCAGCAGGGATTGATCCCAGACCGACCACACATCAAGCGAACACTTTATCACTGGCCTACATCCCACCCTTAGCTAAATTTCCATACATCAGAAGTGTTTTTGTTCATGCTTGTGTCTGTCATAATTCTAAAAACCCACAAACTCTCAAAAGTAACGGTTATAGAGATAAGGTTTAGATTATTTTAGAGAGTATTTCCACATTTCAACGTTGCATACAGTTGCATACTTTTTTTTTCACTCTACCGTAACTTTATCCAGATGTGTTCAGTGGCAGATCCAGAAAATACATTTAAGAGGGGGCCCCAATGACATGAGGTGGAATGCCAAGGGAACTTTGGAGGAGGTTTGGAGGCGAATCGTAAAAAATTAAAATTAATATATAATAAAATTATAACTATCGCAAAATTTAAGGGGGTGGGGGGCCCAGGCCCCTGCCCCCTACTAGATCCGCCTCTGGCGTTACAGTTCAAACTAAGGTGGGGGCGGGATGTATAGCCCAGTGGTAAAATGCTTGCTTGATGCGTGGTCAGTCTAGGATCCATTGGTGGGCCCATTGGGCTATTTCTCTTTCTAGCCAGTGCACCGTGGCTGGTATATTACAGGCCATGGTATGTGTTATCCTGTCTGTAGGATGGTGCATATAAAAGATCCATTGCTACTAATGGAAAAATGTAGCGGGTTTCTTGTCTAACATTATAGGTACATGTATATGTAAAAATTACCAAATGTTTGACATTCAATAGCGGATGATTAATAAATCGATGTGCTCTAGTGATATTGTTAAACCAAAAAACCTTGAATTATGCATGTACTAAAACCTTTGAATTTCGTTAATGAAGCACTTGGTGTAGGTGAGGGAAGTACAAGTTAAATGATAAATTATAATATGTCAGGTGGAATACATTCTATGTAACAGACGCTATGAACTAAGCTCCATTTCGACTGATTATTCACTTGAAAAGTCTACATCTCCATGTGGCTATAATGCCAGATCTAATTATCCAAGGGGAGTAACTGTGTTCTCTTTCACATTATCCGAAAACGGTCTCTGGAGACAAATTATTGAATAGTTAACAATTATAATAGACTTCCACTGTATGTGCCGGTATCTGGGGAGGCTGTTTATCACAAGAGGGGGTAACTGGGTAGTGTTGCAGAAGTTTTATTTCGTCCTCAGGGTCCTTTAATAAGTAGCTTGCATATTGGTGTTCAGGTATTTATTAACTACGACTTAACTGAGCAGATATGTTACAGACAATGCATGCTATGCATGAAGTTACAGACAGCATGTGTTACACATACAGTTCAATAAATGCAGTAGTTGTGTAATATTCAGGATATAATGTTACACTGACTTCTGCGGCATAAATGTTTAAAAAGACCATTCTGGATTACAGGGCTTCTGGAATTTTTATAAAATCTATTAGCCATGGGATCAATGATTTAAAAATATTACTAGCCACGATTAAAAATTCACTAACCCTACTTTACTTTAAGTTAATAAAATTTTACTAAATAATAGTAATAATGAGATATGTCATCTAAACACAGAGATGCAGCTTAAAAACACGAACATTGAGGGTTAGGGTGGGGAAAGAATATTCATATTTGAAAATAGACTTAATTGAAACATTTGCTTGCTCATTCAGAGCAAGCTGTTTTATTATCCACATGGTTCAACATAACTGGGTTAATAATAATCATATGAAGCACACACGTAATAACAAGTGTAATGACATAATTTTGGTAATTTTGGGAAACGACATCATAACATGACGTTGCTTCCCCTGTCCTAGCCCAGACTGTACATGTAAAATATATTGTCATTTTGTCTTCTTCTAGTAACTGTTGTGGTTGAATTTTTTTTTTAGATGGCCCTTGTTATTTATCAACAAATTTACAATAATAATATGGATAATAAAGAAATTATTGCACTCGCGTGTGTGTTGTGCTGATTTTACTAAACTCGTGCCAGAATTTATGTATTACCCTCGCTCTCGCTCGGGCAGTACAAAAATCCTGACATAAGTTTCGTGAAATCCGTATGACACACAAGCTTGTATAATAATCTCTATATAATCTGCCTGTAATGGGTGTAGGTGTCAACTTTCGCTGGCTCCTCTGTCTAGGACAGGATGCTTAAATGATGGTTAAAGTACATGTTCATTCGATGATGTGAATGTATGACCTCATGACTTACCAATTTCTCGTTCCAGTCAGGGCACCACGACTCGTATATCAAAGGCCGTGGTATGTACTATCCTGTTTGTGGGATGGTGCATATAAAAGATCCCTTGCTGCTAATCGAAAAGAGTAGCTCATGAAGTGGTGACAGCGGGTTTCCTCTATATATGTGTGGTCCTTAACCATATGCCTGATGCCATATAACCATAAATAAAATGTGTTGAGTGTGTCATTAAATAAAACATTTCCTTTCTTTCTTTCATGACTTGCCGGTAGTTAAGGTACTGCATTTATTTATGACGTACAACTTAGGTTGGTTGTGGGTTCAAATCCCACCCCATGTTAAAATTGTGTGTGTGGAACATGGGTAATTAGCATTTTTCATCAGAGAACTGTTAAAGCATGCATGTCATGGATACAACAATTGACTTTGCCAGACAGGATGTTCAAATGATGTAGTCTCAGATATGAATTACGCTTTCACCGTTGTCACAGGAAAATAATCTGCAAGGTTATGCATGAACGGCTTTGCGACTCACACAGTTTGCAAATGATTTGCAAATGATTTTTTCTGTTGTTCATACCCCAATGAACGTAAAAGAAATAACTGACAGTCCTTAATTGATTAAATCCATTTGTGTTTTCATAAATGTGTGTCCCCTTCACATACCAATCCAAAAGCCAATAAAACATAAAAAAAGATTTCATCTCTTCATCTCAACTTATTTTGGATCCAATTAAGGTTCAAGCACGCTGTCCTGCTATCTGGGCTGTCTGTCCAGGACAGTAGGTTAATTGTTAGTTGGTTAGTAGTTAGTGAGAGAGAAGAGGGTGTAGTGGCCTTACACCTACCCATTGAGCCCTTAAGAACTCGCTCTGGGTTGGAGCCGGTACCGGGCTGCGAACCTGTACCTACCAGCCTGTAGTCCGATGGCTTAACCACTACGCCACCGAGGCCGGTGATTTCATCTCTGGATCAGTGTCTGTTTGTACTAACTTAAATAAGTTTATACTAGCTTACGGCTCAAACAGTCAGGCAAAATAGTATATATACTTAATTTAACAATTGTCATTTCAATTTTATATTAACTTTTAACATTATCGTTAATTAATTAGATGTGTATTTATTTATATATATGCATTGTAATGTATTGATGAGTCTCGGTGGTGTTGTGGTTAAGCCATCGGACATGAGGCTGGTAGGTACAAGGTTCGCAGCCCGGTACTGGCTTTCACCCAGAGCGAATTTTAACGACTCAGTGGGTAGGTGTAAGATCACTACACCCTCTTCTCTCTCACTAACAACTAACAACTAACCCACTGTCCTGGACAGACAGCCCAGATAGCTGAGGTGTGTGCCCAGGACAGTGCTTGAACCTTAATTGGATATAAGCACGAAAATGAGTTGAAATATAAGTGGAATACACTGTGAAATGATCGGCAATCCAAATAAACATTCGTATTTGTATTTGTTCAACCAACCATCTATCCAAAATTTATCTACTACAGAAGACAAAAACTCATTTATTTCCTCCCTCCTTGATGCGCGGTGGGTCTGGGATCGATCCCCGTCAGTGGGCCCATTGGGCTATTTCTCACTCCAGCCAGTGCATTACAACTGGTGTATTAAAGGCTGTGGTATGTGTTATCCTGTCTGTGGGATGGTGCATATAAAAGATCCCTTGCTGCTAATCGGAAAGAGTAGCCCATGAAGTGGCGACAGCAGGTTTCCTCTCTCAATATCTGTGTGGTCCTTAACCATATGTGACGCCATATAACCATAAATAAAATGTGTTGAGTTTATTGTTAAATAAAACATTTCCTTCATTCCTTCCTTTTTATTTCTCCCTCCTTCCTTCCATCCATCCCTGCTTCAATCTGTCCATCTGTCTTTGATATATTTTTTGGGAAAGTAGGTGTAGTTAGAGATTATAATTTAAAGTTCTTACCTGGAAGCATGGCTTGGGGCTCCTTCACAATGGATGCAATGCGCGCATGTCCTGGGGTTCCTTCTCAATGGATGCAATGTGCACATGGCCTGGGGTTCCTTCACAATGGATGCAATGCGCGCATGGCCTGGGGCTCCTTCACAATGGATGCAATGTGCGCATGGCCTGGGGCTCCTTCACAATGGATGCAATGTGCAATTAAACATATTAAAAGTATTGCTGTGTTTTGGACATACAGTAAAACCGGTTTAAACCGGACCTTGAACAAACCGGAATCGTGTCAAAACCGGCCAAGTTTCATGGTCTCGAAGCTTTTAAATTCTAAAATGCTACCCTCTAAACACCAAATCTGTCTAAATATGGATTTATATTAAATCATCAACATAATCTGTTTTAAGACATGTTTCACTGTATTTATATACATATCATATTTATTAGGCCTATTACTATAGATATATATTTGTATTGAAATTTGAAGAGTGTCCCCGACATGATCTGTTTTAAGACATGTTTCACTGTATTTATATACATGTCATGTTTAGTAGGCCTATTACTATGGATATATATTTGTATTGAAATTTAAAGAGCATGCAAACCATTATTTTGATAAATTGATGGTATGTTTGATATTGTACAGTAAATATCTTACTGTAAATATCTTACTTATTGTTTTTTTTTTTATATGTTCATGCTAAAGATGAAATATAATAGTTTGTAAAAAGAATTAATAAATATTGGCTTAATACAATACAATACAATACAATACAATACAATACAATACAATACAATACAATACAATACAATACAATATAATAGATGCATGCAGCAGTTATTTGTGGCTGCTGCCTGCATTTTATAAATAAATTTGGAAAAAAACAATTGAGATATTCGGGCAAAATGAGCTGGCCTGAAACCTTTTCACTGTGTATTTCCATCATCCTACCCACACTATTAGTTGTAATCCATGTAAAAATGCTCCGTCATTCATTTGAAACCCTATATAGCTGTTTGGCAGTTATATGAATAAACATTGTTATTCAGTCAGACATTTTTACTTAATTCAGACAAAAATCAGCCTGCCCCCTTACAAAAATGGGAGCCCACATCCATTGTGGATGCTGTCATTGGTATAGATGTATATTTAACTCTTTTTTTATATATACAGCTGTTTCGCACGCGTTTCATTGCATCCATTGTGAATGAACCGTCAATCATCTTATTCTGTGACAAGTGACTTCTTTTGTGCTGTGTTTGTTTTGCTTCTTCTAAGCCATAAACCTGAACCAACTCTTGCTTTTCAGCCTGGTCTGTTCCCTGTTGGGGCACCGGGTTCTACTGCAGAACAGAAGGTCAGTACTGATGCATGTTAGGCCAGTGCAGTTTGTGTGTCTTTTTTTTTTTTTTTTTTTTTTTTTTTTTTTTCTCTTTTTTTTTTGGTGATTGGTCCCAACTATCCTTTTTTGTTAGTCATATAAATCACTGCATTTATTTTATTTATATTTTTTTCCGGTTCAAAAAATGTATCATTTTGTGTAATTGTGTTTTATTTTGTTGAAATAAATATGATTATGTTTTAGATCACTGCATTTTGTGTTTTAGTTGAATAGATCATGATAAATGCACAGTTTATAGACCACTGCATTATGTGTTTCAGTTGAATATATCAAAATAAGAATGCACAATATATAGGGCACTGCATTTTGTGTTTTAGTTGAATAGATCATAATCAATATACAGTTTATAGGCAACTGCATTTTATATAAATGCACAGCTTATAGATACAACAGTTTGTGTTTTAGTTGAATATATCACAATAAATGCACAATATACAGATAAGTTATTTTGTGATTTAGTTGAATAGATCATAATAAATGCACAATATATAGGCCACTGCATTTTGTGCTTTAGTTGAATAAATAATAAATGCACAACTTATAGACCACTGCATTTTGTGTCTTAGTGTTAAATAAATCATAATAAATGCACAACTTATAGACCACTGCATTTTGTGTCTTACTCTTGAATAAATCATAATACATGCACAACTTATAGACCACTGCATTTTGTGTCTTACTCTTGAATAAATCACAATAAATGCACAACTTATAGGCCACTGAATTTGTGTCTAGTGTTGAATAAATCATAATAAATGCACAACTTATAGACCACTGCATTTTGTGTCTAGTGTTGAATAAATCATAATAAATGCATAGCTTATAGATCACTGCATTTTGTGTCTAGTGTTGAATAAATCATAATAATGCACAACTTATAGACCACTGCATTTTGTGTCTAGTGTTGAATAAATCATAATAATGCACAACTTATAGACCACTGCATTTTGTGTAGTAGTGTTGAATAAATCATAATAATGCACAACTTATAGACCACTGCATTTTGTGTCGTAGTGTTGAATAAATCATACTAAATGCATAGCTTATAGACCACTGCATTTTGTGTCTTAGTGTTGGATAGTTTATAATTAGTAAGTGCATGCTTGTATCTTCTGCATTTTGGTATTTTTGTTAAATAAAATGAAATACATTCACTTTTCACAGCTAGCTCTGGGTGATCAGAAAATTTCACCAAATCATTTGTTTAAATGTACATTAAAAAATTTCTAATAAAATAAAAATTATTACATGAAATTTATTCGCCAAATTAAAACAAAATTCGCCAATTGTTTCTAAAATTCGCACTTGGCGAAGTTGGTCAGCGGCAGAGCTAGGCCTGCTTTTTACAAATCATAATAATTACACAGCTTACATGTACATGTGTGTATATATCACTGCATTTTGTCTTTTACTTTGCATGGTATGAAACTAAGCATTGTTTGGATCTCTGTATTAAGAGCTTATGCATGTTTTAGTTAATTTGGATTCAAGTAATTTAATGAGATTAATGAGGTTAATAAGTGAGTTTTCATTTTATATTAAATATGGATTGTATTGCATTAACAAAACAATTTTTAATCTGACAGTTAGTTTTGTTAGTTAACATTTTATTATGAACATATTTAAACTTTATATCAACTGATGGAGAATTTTATATTGAATCTACATGTACCTCCTAAGATCATATGATGCAGTTGTAAATGTTTTGTGTATAGTTTTTTTATTATTTAGAAGACACTGTTTTATTATGTATGGTTTCTATATATCACAGTAAAAAGTTTAGAATTAAACCTTTATTCATAAAGCAATGCAATATGTTCCTGATCTATTTCAGAATCCATGGGAAGATCTGTGTAAATAAATAAATATAAATATCAGCCATTCAGCCTAAAGCAAAATTTCAACAAATATTATTAAAAATAATTTTTGAAAAAATTAATTAGTATTAGTTAAAGGGACATTCCCGACTTTGCTGCAATTTTTAAGATGTTATTGACTAACAGATACTTTTTAACGATTGTAATTACATATCAAACATATTTTTCTGCATAAAATATTAGTGTCTGTATATTAAACGTGTTTCTGATCGTTCTAATATTTGTACTAGGTTAAATTTCATCTTATTTCCTAAAATATAGTTTTTTCGTACGTACGAAATTATTTGAAGACAAAATTCAGTTTGGGCTTCTTACAAATATTAAGACGACAAGAAACACATTGAATATACAGACACTGATATTCTAAACAAGAAAATGTATTTAATATGCAAGTTTAATCGTAGAAATATTTTATTAGTCGGAAACATCTTACAATGCAGCAAACTCAGGAATGTCCCTTTAAAGTCAAATTAGTGACTGTTATACATCAATAAATTCACTTTTTTTTTTTTTTTCTTCTTTTTTTTTTGTAATTACAAACAACACTTCTAGTTAGTTAAAAATACACAAAAATCAGTTTCTAACGTCCATTCCATGAACTGTTTTATGTAATGGCGTCCCATTTGACTTCTAGACAGCATCTTCTGAGGTTTATCGAAGGCTAATATTCTCTTTTTAACCATTAGACTACTGGATTAATTTTTGACAAAAACGACATTGAGTGGGTACATATTTATAATATTTACTCACTTTTTTTTTTTTAATGTACTACGATTCATATCCCAATATTTGGTGATTTTCGTTGTTGGTAAAACGATCAAATTTATTATCAAATTAACTTTCACAATCAACTATCGATCCCTGAAAATGACTGCAATGTGTCACCATTGTTGTCAAGCGAACATACTTGTCAAAAACCAGGTATTTTTCATTGAAAAACGAAAAACTAAAGATGCCATACTGTCAAATAATCTACTTCCTGTGAATGGTTAATATTTCCGGTGAGTGCCATGTGCAAAATGGTATGAAATATGAATTGGGGAGTTGTATACAGTGTACAGTATGTCAGCTTGTGTGACGTCGGGCGAGATATCTTGCCTGCAGTAGTCCGAAGGTTAAGGGACGTCATCCAATCAGAATGGAGTAGATCATATAACAGTCGGTGGGAACTTTGTAATTATACAAGTAGTAACGGGTGGCAGTATAAAAAATAGTGGTACAGCTTGAGGTTGCTGGACTCTCCTTTCAAATTCATTTATGAAGGACATGTTTGCAGATACAACAAATATAACCCACAACAAGCGCAAAAAAAGTGGTCGTACCATTTGCGCCACCCCTGAATAAATAAATAAATAAATAAATAAATAAATAAAGATTATAGATAAATAAATAAATAAATAAATAAATAATATTTTGTGATCTCGTTTTGCAGATAATATGGGCATGCAATTTGTGTCGGAAGAAACAGGAGCTGCTGGCGAAGACGGGAGCATGGTACCACGGCGGAATGGCCCGACCGGTCGCACTGGACGTCGGGGACACAGCTTCGGGCAGTGAGTCCGTGTCCAGCAAGAAGGACCCCAGTCCTCTCAACGAGAAGAAGCCCAAGCTGCTAGACAACAGTCAACGCTCGGAGAAAGAGAATATAGAAAAACTCGAAAAGGCCAACATAGTGAGGACTGGTAGCATGCAAGGGAGAGAACTGAAGCGTCAGTATTCTATGTCTGATGCCATGACAGACAAAAAGTCTGACATCAAGGATTTAACGCACCCCCAGGCTGGACCTGGCACTAGTGTAGACAGCAGGTTGATTTCCGAGCAGGAGAAACTACGCGAGCACGGGCAGCTGCCGGAGAGAGGGAGGGGCAAAGACCGGAGTCCTGCCAGGCACAGACACAGCAGTGAGAGCAGGATAACCGAGACAGACAGACGATACAACCGGGAGCTGGAAGGTCATGGTCATGACCGGCACGGCAGTCAGAGGTCACGTGATGTGTCGTCTGACCGACCTGCAGGGCAGCACAAGTCGGAGAGAAGTAAAAGGGAAGGGGAACAGCATAGAGAAGGCCCGGAGAGAAAAACTGATGGCAGAGAACGGCACAGGTGGGTGTTATTAAACTTTTATAATAGACAGCAGAAAATGGCACAGGGTGGTGTTATTAAAACTTTTATAATTGACAGAGAACGTCATAGGTTGGTGTTATTAAAACTTTTATAATTGACAGAGAACGTCACAGGTTGGTGTTATTAAACTTTTATAATGGACAGAGAACGTCATAGGTTGTTGTTATTAAAACTTTTATAATTGACAGAAAACATATAGGTTGGTGTTATTAAACTTTTATAAATAACACCAGAGAATGTCACAGGTTGGTATTATTAAAACTTTTATAATTGACAGAGAACGTCATAGGTTGGTGTTATTAAACTTTTATAATTGACAGAGACCGTCATAGGTTGGTGTTATTAAACTTTTATAATTGACAGAGAATGTCACAGGTTGGTATTATTAAAACTTTTATAATTGACAGAGAATGTCATAGGTTGGTGTTATTAAACTTTTATAATTGACAGAGAATGTCATAGGTTGGTGTTATTAAACTTTTATAATTGACAGAGAACGTCATAGGTTGGTGTTATTAAACTTTTATGATTGACAGAGAACGTCATAGGTTGGTGTTATTAAACTTTTATGATTGACAGAGAATGTCATAGGTTGATGTTATTAAACTTTTATGATTGACAGAGAACATCATAGGTTGGTATTATTAAACTTTTATAATAGACAGCATAGAACCTATAATTGACAGAGAACATCACAGGTTGGTGTTATTAAAACTTTTATAATAGACAGCAGAGAATGTCACAGCTTGGTGTTATTAAAACTTTTTATAATTGACAGAGAACATCACAGGTTGGTGTTATTAAAACTTTTTATAATTGACAGAGAACATCACAGGTTGGTGTTATTAAACTTTTATAATGAACAGAGAACATCTCAAGTTGGTGCTATTAAACTTTTATAATTGACAGAGAACATCACAAGTTGGTGCTATTAAACTTTTATAATTGACAGAGAACATCACAAGTTGGTGCTATTAAACTTTTATAATTGACAGAGAACATCACAAGTTGGTGCTATTAAACTTTTATAATTGACAGAGACCGTCATAGGTTGGTGTTATTAAACTTTTATAATTGACAGAGAATGTCACAGGTTGGTATTATTAAAACTTTTATAATTGACAGAGAATGTCATAGGTTGGTGTTATTAAACTTTTATAATTGACAGAGAATGTCATAGGTTGGTGTTATTAAACTTTTATAATTGACAGAGAACGTCATAGGTTGGTGTTATTAAACTTTTATGATTGACAGAGAACGTCATAGGTTGGTGTTATTAAACTTTTATGATTGACAGAGAATGTCATAGGTTGATGTTATTAAACTTTTATGATTGACAGAGAACATCATAGGTTGGTATTATTAAACTTTTATAATAGACAGCATAGAACCTATAATTGACAGAGAACATCACAGGTTGGTGTTATTAAAACTTTTATAATAGACAGCAGAGAATGTCACAGCTTGGTGTTATTAAAACTTTTTATAATTGACAGAGAACATCACAGGTTGGTGTTATTAAAACTTTTTATAATTGACAGAGAACATCACAGGTTGGTGTTATTAAACTTTTATAATGAACAGAGAACATCTCAAGTTGGTGCTATTAAACTTTTATAATTGACAGAGAACATCACAAGTTGGTGCTATTAAACTTTTATAATTGACAGAGAACATCACAAGTTGGTGCTATTAAACTTTTATAATTGACAGAGAACATCACAGGTTGGTGTTATTAAACTTTTATAATTGACAGAGAACATCACAAGTTTGTACTATTAAACTTTTATAATTGACAGAGAACATCACAGGTTGGTGCTATTAAACTTTTATAATTGACAGAGAACATCACAGGTTGGTGTTATTAAACTTTTATAATGAACAGAGAACATCTCAAGTTGGTGCTATTAAACTTTTATAATTGACAGAGAACATCACAAGCTGGTGCTATTAAACTTTTATAATTGACAGAGAACATCACAAGTTGGTGCTATGAAACTTTTATAATTGACAGAGAACATCACAAGTTGGTGCTATTAAACTTTTATAATTGACAGAGAACATCACAGGTTGGTGTTATTAAACTTTTATAATTGACACCAGAGAATGTCACAGGTTGGTATTATTAAACTTTTATAATAATGATATTAATATGCAGGAGTATGTGCATGAAGTTTTGCTTGGGGTGTAGACTGTCATTTTTAGGGGTATCGGGTCATGCTTCCCTGGAAAATACATTAAAAAAGAAAATTAGCTTGGAGAAAGGGGGTTTCGACCTTCAAAACCCTTAACCTGTGTACATGCCTGATATGACTTGAAAGAAAACTTTAGTTATAGCCTTCTATAGTCTGCCCCATCCTCCTACAAAAATGTTTTTTAGTAAATAATTATTTCTGTTTTGTTTGATGTCAGAAGAAAAGTAAAAGTGTTTTGAAAAAAAAAAAAAAAAAAAAAAAAAATTGTGTCCAATTTAGAAAACAATCGTCTCAAAAATAAATAACTTGTAGTAAATTCCATAGTATGGAAAAAGGTGTTCCCTGTAGGACGGACTACAGTAGTACAGTTGGTGTTTACAAAATATTCATATGGTTACTGAAACAGGTTTGTACATGATTTTAAACGCATACTGTCACAGATTTAAGGACCTTATTTCTCTAAAAATGGATAATAAATAAAAATTACATTAATTGTTGGAAACCAAATCTAGCTATCGCATCACCTTAACTGAACCATAATGGAGTGAAATCCATGTCAACCTTCTTGGCAATTTTAGTTTTTGAATTATGGACCATTGCCATAATTCAAATATTTTTACAAAATATCATTAATAAATGGAGTGTGGTGGTTATGAAGATGGTTGAATAAAGTACATTTAGGAACAAATCAAATTATTTTTGTTCCAGTAATACTTTGTTAGACCATTAAATAGGTCAGTGGTCTGTGTCAATATGCCTTTAATGTTGCATTCATTTTTTTTTTTTTCAGAGACAGTCGAGAACCTTCGCAGACAGGACATGAAAGACGCCATGACAGACCAGAAGACAGAGAGACATGTGAGAGACGCAGAGACGGAGGAAAGGACAGACGGAAGGACGGACAAGGTGATAGATACAGACAGCCAACCAATGGTCATAGGGAATACGCGGATGTTCACGACACAAGAGTGGAAATTCTCGAAGGTCGAGAACTTCGAAAGCTGGATATGCTAGACAGCAGGACTGAAATGCATGACCAGCACAACTTAGATATGCAAGGTGACGACCCCCACGTAGAAAGGCGGGGTAGTGGTCGTCACCATAGAGACCGCAGTCTCAAAGAACAACGGCGATCTCCTAGCAAGGAACGTGATACACATAGATACAAAGATATAGAAAATGTAGATTTTAAGGATACACAAATTCCACGCCATAGGATATTAATAGATCAAGCTAGTGATACACCAACCGCCTCGGAAGACTCTCGGGAAATGGACCGATTTAACGATGGTAAAAATAAGCAACATCTCGACCCAAGTTCCGCTGCCTCGAGGACATCGCGAAATAATCGCAAAAAATTGGAAAGTATGTTACGCAATGATTCGTTGAGTTCGGACCCTTCCGATTGTGTGCGCCCCCCTCCCCCAAAACCCCACAGGCATAAACGCGGCAAGAAGCAAAGACAGCATTCCATTAGTAGTTCGGACGATGATGTTAGATCGACGCCAGAGTGCTCAAGTTGTGAAGAGCAAGAAATTGAGAGTGAAAGTGTGAGCGAAAAAGGTAAATTGAAACATTATATTAAGCTTAATTTATTTGTAGATTAAATTTTATATTTATTGCACAGCTAGAATATTAAATTGTATTCAGCCCTCTATGTTAACTTTTCCATCTAGCGGCCAGATGGCGCCTACATCTATTTTTTTTATGTGGATAGTATGATAGTTTTATTCACCAGATGAAATTGGCCACAATGTAGAGGGCTGGAATTATATATTAGTCATATTATATTTGCATATAAGATTCTGTATTTATAGCACAGGTTGAATATCCACATTTTTAAGTAAATGTGTTTTAGTGTTTTAAAAACTAAATGCATTTGAAACTGAAGTTTGGAAAGGAATCCTAAACTGAAATGTGTGGGTGGGTAAGTGTTGAAGTTAAACAAAGCACATTGTGGCAAATGCTATTAGTGTGCAGCCAGAATTGTTTTATTTCATTAAAATGTAGCAGTATTGACCATTCTAACTCAGGGATTGAAATTCACAGGGTGAAGGCAGTAATCAATTTCACAAACAGCTTTTGCTTTCCATCTTATTTTGTTATATCAGATAACAGATATATCCAGAATTCTTAATTTTAGGAGTAATTATAATAATTTTTAAAGTTCCTAGCTGGCAAAGAAACAGTCTCCTAGCTGGCAAAGAAACGGTCTCCTAGCTGGCAAAGAAACGGTCTCCTAGCTGGCAAAGAAACGGTCTCCTAGCTGGCAATGAAACGGTCTCCTAGCTGATAATGAAACAGTCTCCTGGCTGGCAATGAAACGGCCTCCTAGCTGACAATGAAACTGTCTCCTAGCTGACAATGAAACAGTTATTATCAAGTTTGTGTTTCAAATGAACATTATTTCATAAATGATATAAATTTGATAATAACATTAACTGGTGGTATTGAATATTCAATATTACCCCAGCAATTTTTCTCTCCAAAAACCTTTTATTTTTTGTATAAATTTAAAAAAAAACATTTTACTCATTATTCTGAATATTACTACTGGGGTTTTTGTTTCACTTTTACAGAATATATATTTTTTTTTTAAAGAAAAAGTTTTATTTAAAAAAAATCTACATAAATATATGTATTAAATACTTCCTCTTTTTTACAATTTTATTAGTGAAAAAAACAAGCATAAATAAAAGTCTTTAAACTACTAAATACTTTATAAGATCATTTTATATGTTTAACAATGTGTAATGCTTTAAACTGCTGTACAACATTTTGTAGGTTTTTCTGTTTGTGATGGTCTCGTATATATAGATCTAACTGGCTTATTGATCAGTAAGCACTAAATCGACCAATAATATCATATGGTACATTACACCAATGAGTGGTATTATCCCTGTTATCAGTGACCGCTGGACTAGCAAATTCGATTGGACACATTATCAAACAGAATTTGTCAGATTAGTAGCAAAAGAAATGTAGAAATCTGTCCTTAAATATCTACCACAACAGATAACGTAGTTCACTATAAATAGATGGATTGTATATGTCTAATATTACAGGACTTAAATACATGTACCTAACATTTTGTGTATGTCTTAATAAAGACCAGACATTCATTCATCTGTCCTTTCATTCATCCTTCTGTTCTTTGTTTTTATCATTTGATCAATCCATAGTCTGTCCATCCATCCTTCTATCCATCCATCCACCCATCCATCGGTCTGTTCATCCCTCTGTCCATCCATCCTTCCATTCATCCATCATCCATCCATCCATCCATTCATCCATCCACTATCTATCCATAGTTTATTTTATCCTATCCTATCCTATCCATCCATCCATCATCCATCCATCCATCCATTAATCCATCCATCCATGCATCCTTCATCCATCCATTCATCGATTCATGCATTCATCACCCATCATCAATCCATAGTTTATTCTGTCCTATCTATCCATCCACCCATAGTCTATCCTATCTTTCCATCCATCCATCATCCATCCATAGTTTATTCTGTCCGATCTATCCATCCACCCATAGTCTATCCTATCTTTCCATCCATCCATCATCCATCCATAGTTTATTCTGTCCTATCTCATCCATCCATCCATCCATCCATCCATCCATCCATCCATCCATCCATCCATCCATCCATCCATCTATCCACAGTCTATTCCATTCATTCATCCACACAGTCTGTCCATCCTTCAATCCATCTGTCATCCATCATACTACCGGTCTATCCCATCCCCATCCCCATCCCCATCCCCATCCCTATCCTCATTTTTTTCTTTCTTTTTTCTTTTGGTACCTCCCACCCTCCTAAAAACATAGGGTTATAATTAAATTTTATTTGCGTCTATACACTTTACGGCAATCTGATTTGTCCAGAGGTACTTACTTTTTTTCATTCACGCCTACTACCCCACCCCCCACCCACTAACTCGCACTACTTTTGTGCAACAAGCCGGATTATTCTGGCAATCATATTTAGATATTTTGAAGAAAACTAAAAGCAAAAATAAAAATGTATACGATAAATTAATGGAAAATGCTACAGCAGAGTAGACATATGGATCTATATGCATTGATTTAAAAAAAAAACCCAAAAAAACCCACCCCTCTTCGCTAATCATGAAATGAGACTCGGTCGTTAGCCAAAGAAATCATGTAGGAAACTTCACGCCTATAACATACTTGTAAGCAATGTTCTACAGCTGTTGGCGAAAATTAAATGGTTCCTCCAACAGCATAAATGTTAGACACGTTCCCTTCATTCACTTGCGGTCAATTTTTAATTATATGGAATATTTTTCATTAATTTTTTCAGTTTGTTTAAAAAAATGGATACTGATATTGAACCCTCTCTGTCTCCCTCGTAATATGATTTAGATTTTATACCAACACTTTATCATTCCATAATAATTAAATTTTCATTATATTTATTACAATTTACTGTCAACCCATTGTAGCTATGGGAGTTTGTTCATTTCTTGATGAACATAAAAATAATGTTGTCAAAGAAAGTCATATCTGATGACGTCACCGTACATTGGTACACTTTGTCTTATTGACCATTATTGTACACCGTAAGAACTTTTTTCTTTTTTTCATTGCCCTAAAATACATTGGTAGTGTTAGGATTAGGGACTCCTAATTCATCACCTTACAAAATAAGTGCTCAAACACTATACTAATAGTACATTATACTAATAAAGTATGTTTCAATTTTAATAAAAAGGATTTAATTGTTTGTTATTTCTTTTATGTTTATCAGGGTGTGAAAACAACAAAAAATCATCTGCAAACTTATATGAGAACGGCTTCTCCAAGTCAGAGTTTGCAGATGATTTTTTTTGTTCATACCCCGATGAACATAAAAAACAACAACAGACAATCCTAAAATAATACAAGAAACATAACATTTATTAAGATATTCAATGTTGAAGACTTAAAACAAAGGCGTGGATAAAAACATAAGATTTATGTTTCTAAACACTTCTAATGCTTGGCACACACCTACCGATTAACACAGACTTGACTATCGAGTCAGCAGTAGTCTGAAAATGTGCACATGCACACACCACTCGACACGACTGTCTAATCGGGGCAACACTGGAGATTAGACACGACGGTCATGTCTTTACCCTGCACACACCTACCGATTAACGCCGACATGACTGTCGAGTCAACATTAATCTGTAGGTGTCTGCCAAGCATAAAATTCAACAATTCTGGATATATCTGAAATACTGTCAAAACCAGGAAAGAAAGCTAAGATGTTTATGAAGTTGATTATCAAAAAGCATTTTGTGTACTTTGGGCAGCATTTTGTGTCTGCCTCCTGTCAGTTTCAAACTTAGTGTCAGTGGTAGGTGATGGATTAAAGTAAGCCAGTTTGTAATATACTAAGACACATTAATAACACAATGGGTATTTCACCGATATTTTCTTATATATAAAAATATTATGGTATATATTAAGCATGCGGATAAATGACATATTGGTAACAACTGTAAGTGAAAGAAGATATTGTTCAAATTGGGGGTTGGGTGGGGTGGGGCGTGGAATAGAATGTGTTTCAACAAAAACAAGTTTTACACAACTTGAATTTTTGCAGTAAAACATTTTTTTCAATATTGTTTATTGCTGTATATAGAAGAAAGACAATAAGAAAAAACTGTTTGCTTTTATAGGGAGACTAGTGCAGGCAACACATGTTTTATAGGGAGACTAGTGCAGGCAACACATGTGCAAACAGATTTCCATATGCAATGCTGTGTTGTTTTAATAAACACAAAGTTGCTTTTTGCTTCAAACACATTTTATTCCTTTTTTTTCAATTTGAACAAAATTATCTGTCAGTTATAATTGTTATCAATATGTCATTTGTCTGCAAGCTTAATATATATTATATGATATGACATTTCTACAAAAACAAATTTTATCAGTGAAATAACCATTGCATTATTTATGTCTCTCACAATAGTTTAGTTGAGTTGGGAGTAAGGTAGCCTGTTAATACAGGTGTTTGATTCAAACTCATTGATTGTGTTGTCATGACATCATCATGTTTGTTTGTTCTCTGTGTTTTCATTACATCATGATGTCATCATATTAGTTCATTCTGTGTGTTGCATTACATCATCATTACCTGGATTTTTATTTCATGTTATGACATCATCACATTTGTTTATTATCTGTTATTACATCATCACATTGTTCATTGTCTGTCTTATGACATCACATTCATTCATTGTTTGTCTTATGACATCACATTCGTTCATTGTCTGTGTTATGACATCATCACATTGTTCATTCTCTGTATTATGACATCACATTTGTTTATTGTCTGTTATTACATCATTACATTGTTCATTGTCTGTTTTATGATATTATCACATTTGTTTATTATCTGTGTTATTACGTCCTCACATTTGTTTATTATCTGTGTTATTACATCATCACATTTGTTTATCCTCCGTGTTGACACATCAGGGTTAAAAAGTAACATTAAAACCATGGTCGCCAGCAGGGCCAATTGAAGAAAAATCTCACTGGCCCTTCTCAAATTCAACTAGTCCTCCAATTTTCACATTCAAATTTAACTGCACAGCCAAATTCAAAACTAGAATGTTCTTTGTTGAATAATAACCATGTGCTCATTGTACATAGTCCGTTTGCTTCAAACGGAAACCGATTAATTGGCAAGTAACTTCATAATAAATAAAGTTAAAATTCATATAAAAGTTTTATATAAGTTTTAAACCTATAATAACTCAAATAACACTTTTTGAAAAAAGAAATCCAGTATAAATAAAAATGTTTCTTTACCAATTATTATTAAATTATACATATTAAATCTCATTTTTAATACAGGGGTGGACACAGAATGCTGAAACAGCTAAGGTATGCAGTTTGACCTGCATTGTCTCTAAAGTAAAACAAATAAATAATGCAGTACAAAGAGAATAAAGGGTAGAAGTGCACATGCTTTAGTATATAAACTAGTCTAGAGGTGGCAGAGCTCTTTGTAGTGAAAGAAAGAAAGAAATGTTTTATGTGACGACGCACTCAACACATTTTATTTACGGTTATATGGTGTCAGACATATGGTTAAGGACCACACAGATTTTGAGAGGAAACCCGCTGTCACCACTACATGGGCTACTCTTTCCGATAAGCAGCAAGGGATCTTTTATTTACGCTTCCCACATGCAGGATAGCACAAACCATGGCCTTTCTTGAACCAGTTATGGAACACTGGTCGGTGCAAATGGTTTACATCTACCCATTGAGCCTTGCGGAGCACTTACTCAGAGTTTGGAGTCGGTATTTGGATTAAAAATCCCATGCCTCGACTGGGATCCGAACCCATTACCTACCAGCCTGTAGACAGATGGCCTACCCACGACGCCACTGAGGCCGGTCTCTTTATAGTGATGCAAGAGAGATGAAATAAACTTTGTGGCGATGCAAGAGGGGTTATATTTCCAGTAAAGGATTTCCTCAGGAATGGCTGTCCTCCTATAGACTAAGTATGCACACATGTGCGTTTAATTTAGATGTTGCAAACGTTATAATAGTAGGCTACTAATAAAATAAATATCGAAAGAAAAATAAATCTTTGACCAAAAAAAACAACTCAAAAAAACATTTTACCAAAATATACGATTTATCATATTACAAAGAATAAAAACGTACTTATTGTTTATTACGATCAGTAATATTTGGATGGTTATCATGAAAGTCTTGGTGTCAATTTAGATCTGATCTGTTCTTATTTCATACAGATCGCTTAAACTTAAAACAATACCGACAATGACAATAAAATCAATGGTCGCCCAACGGACTACCTTTGTAAAATTCTTAGTCACCCTTAGCCAATAAAGGTCGCCACAGGCGATCAGGTGACTGCTAATTTTCAACCCTGTCACATTATGACATTTGTTTATTGCCTGTTATTACATCATCACATTGTTTATTGTCTGTTATTATATTATCACATTGTTCATTGTCTGTCTTATGACATTATCACAGTGTTCATTGTCTGTCTTATGACATCACATTGTTTATTGTCTGTCTTATGACATTATCACCTTGTTCATTGTCTGTCATATGACATTATCACGTTGTTCATTATCTGCGTTATCACATCATCACATTGTTCATTGTCTGTGTTATCACTTCATCACATTGTTCATTGTCTGTCTTATGACATCATCATATTGTTCATTGTCTGTGTTATCACATCATCACATTTGTTCATTGTCTGATATCACATCATCACATTTGTTCATTGTCTGTGTTATCACATCATCACATTTGTTCATTGTCTGTTTTATAACATCACATTGTTCATTCTGTTTTATGACATCATCACATTGTTCATTGTCTGTCTTATGACATCACATTGTTTATTGTCTGTGATATTACATCATCATATTGTTCATTGTCTGTGTTATTACATCATCACATTTGTTCATTGTCTGTTTTATGACATCATAACATTTGTTCATTGTCTGTGTTATTACATCATCACATTTGTTCATTGTCTGTTTTATGACATCATCACATTTGTTCATTGTATGTGTTATTACATCATCACATTTGTTCATTGTCTGTGTTATTACATCATCACATTTGTTCATTGTCTGTGATATTACATCATCATATTTGTTCATTGTCTGTGTTTTATGACATGATCACATTGTTCATTGTCTGTTTTATGACATCATCACATTCATTGTCTGTTTTATGACATGATCACATTGTTCATTGTCTGTTTTATGACATCATCACATTCATTGTCTGTTTTATGACATCATCACATTGTTCATTGTCTGTGTTATTACATCATCATATTTGTTCATTGTCTGTGTTATCACAGCATCACATTTGTTCATTGTCTGTTTTATAACATCACATTGTTTATTGTCTGTTTTATGACATCATCACATCTGTTCATTGTCTGTGTTATTACATCATCACATTTGTTTATTCTCTTCTCCGCAATGGTCTTGTTGTAGGCGTGAATCACAGAGCTCGGGAATGTAAGAATTTTATTCTCAATTTTCGAACTTCTTTCTTTTTGGTGTTCATTCATTATTTCACTTCTTTCATAGTTAGTATAGAGTTACGAATACATGTACTTAGTGACAGATCCTGAATGTATACCCTTTGGCTTGTAATAGTTCAAACACAGAATTAAACCTCTAGACTTGTTGAGGGCCATTCAACAATTACGTAGTGATTATGGGGAAGTAATGGGGGCAGGGAGGACAAGAAATATTTGACAAAATGTTATGGGTGAGGGGTTATTGATTATGTGTTGAGAGTTATATAATGTTTTTTAAAATGTGACCATCTATGGGTTGGTCATTAGGAATTCTAGCATAGTGTCATTGTTAATAATTAACATATAAATAGTCAATTTGTTTTAAATTACACAAATAATACAAAGCATTTTATTATGGTTACAATATAAAAATAAGTTGGGAGAGCTGGTGGGGTTATAACACAGTATATGGCCTATTTTTATGGTTGAAATATAAAAATGAATGAGCTGGTTGGGTTATGACATGTTGTATTTTTATATCTGAAATATAACAATTAGTTAATTAAAGCTGGTTAAGTTACAACATGCATGTAATTTTTATGTATAGAAAGTAATAGATTTAGGACATTTTAGTATATTGTTTTAATTTTTAACATTCTTGTCATTTTCCTATGATATATAATTATGTCTTGAGTATTTTTTCTTCTTCTGAAATCTGAATTTTTTTCTGTCATAGACAATAGGTGGAGAATTTGTTTCACTTGTGTGCTTTATAGTTAGGGCATTTTTGCATGGAATGTCGCTTTTTACAGTTGATACAAAATATTTATTCTATATAACATCTGTAGCTATATTTGCATGCTGTGTGTCTTTTAGGGCTCATAAATGTTTTCATAATAGGAGATAGCCAGGACATTTTGTCTGTGTTGTGTGACCTTTTTAGGATTATAACATTTGTCTGTTAAATAGTGAAAAGGTAAACGTTTTTTTAAGGACAGTTGTTAGATTAAGAAACAACCTATAGGGTATGTTGTACGGGGTTTCAAGATTCAAACAGTTATTTTAGTATAGGAGGTAGTGGGGGTATTTAATGTTCCTGTTTTGTGTAATTGAAAAAAAAATCTATTCTAGAGAACTGCCAATTTATTTTGGGTGTGTGACCTTTCAATATTTTGAATCAGGCATCACTGAGACATTTTTGTGTGCATCTTTTAAACTTTAAAGATTCATATACACATTTTATCAGGTTGACAGTTTGTATACATATAAAAGTGATATATATATATAAAATATTAAGGGATATATCGTATAACATTAGGGGACATATATAACTTCAGGGGACATATCATATAACATCAGGGGACATATATAACATTAGGGGACATATATAATATCAGAGGACATCATATAACATTAGGGGACATATCATATAACTTCAGGAGACCTATCATATAACATCAGGGGACATATATAACATTAGGGGACATATCATATAATATCAGAGGACATATCATATAACATTAGGGGACATATCATATAACTTCAGGGGACATATATAACATCAGGGGACATATATAATATCAGGGGACATATCATATAACATTAGGTGTCATATATAACTCCAGGGGACATATCATATAACATCAGGGGACATATATAATATCAGGGGACATATATAACATTAGAAGACATATCATATAACATTAGGGGATATATCATATAACATATGGGGACACATATAACATTAGGGGACATATAACAATTAGGGGACATATCATATAACCTTAGGGGACATATATAACATTAGGGGACATATATAACGTTAGGGGACATATACAACATTAAGGGATACAATGTAGTTGGGGTACTTCTGGTTATAGTTCCTCAAGGATATTGACACTATAAATGTTTAATCCTAGTGGATATGGTATTTTTGTGTTTAGTTTGTATCTTCTCCAAGTGATACATATCATATAACATTAGGGGGATAGCTGGGGTACTTCTCATAATAGTTACTCAAGGTTATTAACACTATACATTTTTTATCCTAGTGTATATAGTCAGGGTATTTTGGTGTTTAGCTTTTCGAGGATGATAACATCTTTTTATCATAGGGGATTATGAGGTGAATGATGAACAGTGGAAGAAAGATGAAATTCTGGCTGCTAAAATTAAAAAATTTCTCTCGGTGAGTTTTTATTTATAGATGGTTAGCGCTTTCCTCATGGCTACAGAGGATGCTGCTACAAACACAAAACGTATTCAGCTGTGTGCATGTAAAACAAGATTTTATATTTTAATGAGAGTATCATTTCAACTTAAGAAAATGTTAAAAAATAAATAAATTTAAAAAAGAGAGAAAGAAAGAAAATGTACATCTGAGGCATATTCATTGAGGCAAGCAATTGATGTCACTTGCTAGACTGGTTTTTGTGCCTAATGATAAAAAGCAATGGTTCCAGTCAACCAATCTGCCACAGAATCTGCAGGTTACAAACATGATGCCTGACAAAAACAAAGAGGAATTTACCAATCACCAATCATTTTCTCTTCCATTGCTGAGAACAAATGAGGATTTCTTTAAGTTTAAATTGAGTTTTGTGCTTATATCCAATTAAAGTTCAAGTACACTGTCCTGACACATACTTCAGCTCTCTGTCCAGGGTAGTTGTTAGTGGTTAGCTGTTAGTGATTAGTTGTTGATGGTTAGTGAGAAAGAAGTTTGGTTGCTTTTTTATTCCAACCAGTGCACTACAACCAGTCAAAAGGTCGTTGTATGTGCTATCCTGTCTGGGAAAGTGCATATAAAAGATCCCTTGCTGCTAATGGAGCAATGTAGCAGGATTCCTGTGATGACTACCAGTTAGAATTACCAAATGTTTGACATCCAATAGCCGATGATTAATTAATTAATCAATGTGCTCTAGTGGTGTTGTTAAACAAAATACACTTTAACGTTAACTTTATTACAATAATTATTATTAGCCAAATTTATTGAATGATTGAATTAATAAATAACAGACATTATCTTTGTTGAAATTGCATATTCCAGATTGAACTCTCAAATTAAAAAAAAAGTGTTTGAAATGATTTTATCAATTTGTTCAAAAAGCACACTGGATAAAAGGCTGAATTTAGAGTTTATTGTTTGTAGCAGAGTTTCCCAGCTGTGAGTTTTTGCCCTAGAAGATAGAAGCCATTTTGTTTACAGGTGACAACAGATTACAGGGAGAAGATGTGGAGACGGGATCAACAATCATCGTCATAACAACAGTTAAATCTGCAGGCATTGGGTACCAGATAATTCTTCTGTAGTGGCCTCCCTTGATATACGCAAAACTATTGGCTGTTACTGTTGACATATTTTAACACTTACTTTGAATAGTATATACAAATATTTTAACATTTGTATATAAAGACAAACAATTTTAAAGTATGTCCACTGTTTATAACAGACCCATATAATGTCTTATTTCTATCAATATATAGTTTGTGTATACAAATGAGTCAAAAGTCGTAATTTTGAGGTTGAAGGAACCAAAACAAACAGTGCAAATTATCAGTGGGATGAGATAAACATAATAGATGTTAGTAAAAAGTATGCCATTCAACCATTTCTCAACCTCAAGCAGGGTTTTATTTGCTATGTTTCTAGACTCCAATAATTGGCATCATTCCCCACCATTCCACAAAGGCTATATCGTTTTTTATTCCCAGTTTTGAAGTCTGAATGTAAATACATACATGTACTAGTAATTCCTTTTTTTTAAAATCATTTCTGGTATATAAATATATATTTAGAAAACAATATGTAATACATGACAAACACCTCTTTCCTCACCCATAACATTTCATAATGCAAAATAAATATATTAATTTGAATAAATACCAGTACAGATAAATAGTATTACTCTTAAATTATGACTTAACATAATAAAATATTTTTTAAAATGAAACTGAAAATTCTCTTCTTTTTTTTGTAACACAACACAAAAATTCCTAAAGTCAAAGCCTTGGACGTCAAGTCAAATTTAGAAACAAAACCCTGTCACGGACATGGTAGCATATATGTTGGGATGATGATGATTGAATTATGTGGATATAAATTTAGTCACCATTAAAAATTTCCCTTAAAAGAATCTGTCTGTGGGTTGAGATAACATAGTAGTCGTAGTCGTTAATGTAAATTATACCATTCATCCATTTCTCAACATCAAGATACATTTAGCTGACATGGTAACAGATGTTGAGATAACAGCCTCTGACTCTATATAGATATAAATTTAGTCATCATACTCTAAAAGGTAAAGGGGAAGGATATTGCCCAGTGGTAAAGTCTTCACTTGATGCTCAGTCGGTCTAGGATCGATCCCCATCAGTGGGCTACTTCTCAAAATTACCAAATGTCTGAAATCTAAAAGTGCTCTAGTGATGTCATTAAAACAAAACAAATTTTAAACAAACCTTTAACTTAAAAGTAACTACCCATAAAAGTTTTCATTAACAGAATCTGCCACTTGTTTTTACATATATCAAAAGTTGGTCACACAGAAGTTTTATTGCCAAACAAAAAGAGAAGAACCCCCAATGCCATGCAGCATCAGCAGCTGTGTTCCGAGGCTGACGGTCTTTTCTCTGCTTTCTAGGGGAGATAGAAAGCTTCAGCGATGCCTCTTCATTGCGCTCCTCTCGGCGATCTAAACATGCGAAAATGTTGCAATTTAGTCGCGGAGGTAGTCTGGATGAAGAGAGTGGCGGGTGGGCTGAACCCCAAATAAAAGACTCAGGCATAGATACGGGCCTATCAAGTAGTAGTCAAACATTGAACGAAGACCATCTTAAGGTACCTTCATATCTTTGTAGCCTTTCTCGCATCTCTATCTCTCTTCGTTTCTTCTGCATTTCTCTTTGTAGTTATATCTCTCTTTTTTGGCACCTTTTTATTTATGATTTTTTGGAGGGGTTGTTTTGGCTTGTTGTTTTTATGGGGGTTTTTTTTTTTTTTATTTCTTTTTGTGGTATATGAGTTTTGAAATTCAATTTACCATTCATTAATATATATTTTTTTTTAAATGGAAATTTACTCCAGTGTTGAATAATGAATTCCGGTCATTGCATTTTGTTTGTAATTTTGGATATTTTGGGATGATGGTTTTGAGGTCATTTTTTAAATTTCTTTTATTGGCATATCTTTTTTTAATTCAGTTTATTATTAATTCATAATCAAACTTGATGAACAGGTTATTAAAGGAATTGTGTTTGCATTTTAAAGTTTTTCTTTTGTTGCTCTTTATGTAAAAAAAACATAGAAGGAATTTTAAAATATAAGAAGTTGTAAAGGCATGAAAACAAGAAGTGGATGTTTATGGGCATTACCTGAAACAGTTCTTTGAACTGTGTAGCTGTAGAAAAACTATTAATAACCTGTCTACTTCAAAATGGCTTTTAAAAGTGTGTATAATATTTAAAGGGACTATCCCAAGTTTGTCACCAATTTTAAAGTTTTTTTTTCGATAAATAAAATATTTTTATATTATTAAAATTTCAACTTACTAACATATTCTTGCTTAGAATATGAATATCTCTATAACCAATGCATTTCTGGCCATTGTAATGTTTTGTAGAGTCTCAATATGATTTTTGTCTCAAATACTTTAGTATGTACAAATTAATTTTTTCTTCAAACAGCCAAATGAAATTAAAATAATTTGACTAAAGGTCTTTCCAAATATTTGTCCGTATAATGTTTTATATTTACAACATGTTACATGATAGTGTTTTAAAAAACCCAGGAAAAAGTAGGATGTAAGTTTATTTTGTTGGGGTGGGGGGGGGGGGGGCAAACAGAAGTCTTGCTAAGGCTAAACACTTTTAAAAATTCCCTTTAATGTAACTCTACATGTTATCAATTTGGTAAAGGGTACTTTGGATATTATACATATGGTCCATGCAGTTATATAGCTTGTAAAATACATATATTCACAGAAAAAAAGTTCCTGTTTATCGGTTGAAATATGACAAAGATGATGACATCAACATAATTGTGTATTACATTGTCTCATAATCTTTACAAACGACAAAAATAATTTCTTGAAAACAATTTGTTTTTCCATCATTACTATTAAACATTATGTAGCTGAAATATTTATAGTAACTGTAACTAGTCATTCTTGTGGTAAATACCAGTATAACTATCGCTTATTTAATTGTAAATGTAATGACTAACAGAAATTAGTAAGTTTCAAAGAAGTAATAAATGAAATAGCTTGCTAGGTATCACACAAAAGCAAATCAAACTAAAATTAATAGGTGTAATATAGCAAATAATACATGTGTGTACATGTATATATCTGGCCAGTGAATAATTATTTGTAAAATAATTTTTAAAAATTATTTATTTAAAAAAAGTAATAAAATATCCAAATGAATATTTGTAAAGTCATATTTAGTGACTTGGTATTGTGGGTCTTTTTTTTCTTTCTTGTTCATTTAATTTTTATTCATTATTTTTTTTATTTGAGGGCATTGGTGCATTTTAGCAATTTTAATTTTTGCTTGCTTGTTGCATTAATTTTTATAAAAGTAATATGGTTATGGAAATATTCATAGCACAGAGTGCAGGATATAGAAATACAAGATATAGCTCTTCAAGGTCATCTAAATGCTGATTGGGTTTTTTTCTCGTTCCAACCAGTGCACCACAACTGGATAAATGCCGTGGTATATGCTTTCGTGTCTGTGGGAAAAGATAAAAGATCCCTGGCTGCATTAGGAAAAATGTAGCGGGTTTCCTCTGATGACTATATGTCAGAATTACACATAACTGATGGTTAATAAATCAATGTGCTCTAGTGGTGTTGTTAAACAAAATAAATTTAAATTTTAACTAAATGATAAATGCAAAACCACATCCATGTTTGTTTGTTTATACTTATTTTTGTGCTCATATCCAATTAAGGTTCAAGTACGCTGTCCTGGGCACACACCTCAGCTATCTGGGCTGTCTGTGCAAGACAATGGGTTAGTGGTTAGTGAGAGAGAAGTCAGTGTAGTGGTCTTGCACCTACCCAATGAGACGTTAAACTTGATCTTGTTGGGAGCCGGTAACGGGGAACGAACTCAGTACCTACCAGCCTTAAGTCGGGTGGCTTAACCACTACACCACCGAGACCGGTCACCTCCATTATGATCAGTGCAGCTAATGTTTTTGTTTTTGTTTTTTTATTATAGGGAAGTATTTACCGTAAATTCTCTAATATAAGGCTTTCTATATGATGGGTGGGTTTTATGGTGGGGTTGGGGTTGGGATGTAGGTCAGTGATAGAATCATTATTTTGAGGTGTGGTGGGTTGCAGGATTGGTCACTATTATTGGACTCAATCAGTGCCTCATAACTGCTACATTAAAGCCCATGGTATGTATGTTCCTGTCTTTGGTAAAATGCAAATAAAATATCATTTGCTGCTGTATCAGTGGCAATGGTGAGTTTTCACTCTTATTTCGCTATCAACCAAATGTCAAAATAAACCTGTCTGTGGGAAAGTCCAAATAAAATATCATTTGCTGCCTTATCAGTAGAAGTATAGCCCATTGTTATGAAAAATGTATTTTGGGTATTGCAGAAACCTGAAAGTCTCACTACCTTTTTCCATTAGTAGCAAGGGATGTTTATATTCAACTAAGGTCCATCCAAGTCACAACTAGTGTTATGTTGGGTTTTATGTGCACTTTTCTATGGATATAAGGTAACAAAGAGCCTTTTATAGACTTGTCATGTGGTACTAAAGTAATCAGTTAGTTTTTCCATCTGTCATATCCAAATATTATCTGTAACTCTTGGGGTTTTTTTTTAAATATACACAAATATAACTTGTTTGATAGAAACCTACATTTGGTATTTTTAAAAATAATATTTTGTGTAATCCACTGAAGTTTTGATGGCTATTCATTTTATTCTGATAGAAAAAGACTTATTTAACAGCTTATGGAATCTTATAAATCTAAATACATGTGTAATTGTCCAGTTTAATACAATTTAATATATTTCTCAAATATATTTATTATTCTTTATTGATAATCTATTTTCATCATTATCTTTGGTCAAGGAGGTCTGTATAGTGATCAGATGTGAATTCATGTCTTTATGCACTGGTTAAAGCCAGTTAATGTCTGGTTAAAGCCAGTTAATGTCTGGTTAAAGCCAGTTAATGTTTGGTTAAAGCCAGTTAATGTCTGGTAAAAGTTAAGTTAATGTCTGGTTAAAGCCAGTTAATGTCTGGTAAAAGTTAAGTTAATGTCTGGTTAAAGCCAGTTAATGTCTGGTTAAAGCCAGTTAATGTCTGGTAAAAGTTAAGTTAATGTCTGGTTAAAGCTAGTTAATGTCTTGTAAAAGCCAAGTTAATGTCTAGTTAAAGTCATGTTAATGTCTGGTTAAAGCCAGTTAATGTCTGGTAAAAGTCAAGTTAATGTCTGGTTAAAGCCAGTTAATGTCTGGTTAAAGCCAGTTAATGTCTGGTTAAAGCCAGTTAATGTCTGTGGAAGCAGTTTTAATGTCTGGTTAAAGCCAAGTTAATGTCTGGTTAAAGCCAGTTAATGTCTGGTTAAAGCATTATGTGTGTCAGAAGGGCACTACTGAAACTGATTTGCTAGTTTTATAATGTTCATTAAATTTGGTACTGTTTATTCTGTTTGATTTTGTTTCATTTATCTTTCTGTGTTTACAGAAATATTTAGATGTAATTTTCATCTTTGACAAACTGCTGTGAATTATTTATTTATTACATCATTATACTAATAATTAGTATATATTAATATGAGGTCAAATATATCTTGCAATTAATCTAATAAAAACAACTGTCACATATGAATAAATCAAAATCACATACATAATGTGAGTGAACAATACTAAAATATCTGTTTTTATTTACAAAATTATTACAGTTTGCAACAAATTATTTAAATTTTAAATCAATATCTATGATTTTATTTTTCAAGAAACCTTACAAAGAGCCTCGCTACTCATTACCCCAAGGCAATTTGATAAGAGTGGATTGTGTATGTGTTTTCTTTCATTTTATTTCTTCTGTTTATTAATTTCCCCCATTCTTATTTATTTCCCCCATTCTTTCAACGTCTTTGTTTCCTGGGATGGTTATGCTTCAATTCTGCTCCAGTAATGAATCAATAATTTGTTTATAAAATAGAGTAGTTCTAATTCTGTTATAATACAACATCATTGTTATATTATTCATTGCTTAACATTAAATAAATTAAATACCATTTTCAAGCAGTGTAGATAGTCATTAATATTATTCTTAGACCATTCAGAAAATATTCCACTTTATTATTTTTTATCTTCTATTAGTAGCTATACTTATACCATTAGACATACTTACGGTAAGCATAGAAAATAGAGTAATCCCAAAGTGACTTCTAGCTCTGATGGAGTTGGTAGCTATTAAAGGTCATGCATGTGTTGTTCATAACAGTGGATATTAAAGGTGCAGTCCCTAGTTTTAACCCGTCAAAAAACATGGACACCAAGTTTAGTTAATTTACAAACCTGTAACACATTTGGATAAAGTTACAATAGAGTGAAAGAAGAGTCTGTGACATTAAAACGGGAAATATCCTTAAAAATAGACTAGAACTTGAATCAATAAACCGCTACTTCTCAGATATACATGCATTTTTTAAATTGTGAAAAATGCATTATTAGGTATTAGAATTACCAGGATGACCAGAAACATTTCGGTTCTACGTAAATGGATAATCTAAAGAATACAATAAAAGTAATGTTTGATTTCATTGGTCATAAACAGCTCTAATAGTGAAAAATATGCTGTGGTGTTTAAAACTAGGATATGTCCCTTTAACACACAATATTGACACTGAGCAACTGTCATTCAAATTTTCAATTTGAAATAAAGGTATCTACAAAAAAAAAAAAAAAGGATTTCTTTAATTTTTGTGCTTAGTATATTTTTCATCATACAATAAGTTAGTTGACATATCCTTTATCATCTATATAACATCCATATTTGGTTCTTACCAGCAGATCAAAACATTTCACTATTTAGTTTTTTGGTTTTCAAAAACATTTAGCAGTGTTTCCCATGAGCAAAATCGAGGTGAGCTGCAGATTACTCTCCTAAAATGGTGCTAGGCGAGCAATCACAGGAATATTCCAATAAAATGCATTAAAAATAGTTATCTTAAGGTGAGTAATTGGTCACTCTCCTAAAACTTTGCAGGCGAGTGTGGAGGGGAGTGGGAGTAAGTAATCACTCACCTTCATGGCAAAGACTGTTTAGAAATGTTATTAATAACAAACCTGGGGCCTAATTCACTAAACTCTCATAAATTTGCGATCTCGCAGTGCAGTGCTAAAAGACTTGCAAAGAGGACGCTTTGTTGTCTAGCAGAGCCTAAGAGACCTTTCTGAATGAGGCCCCTGAATATTAATTTTAAATATCTTAGTATAAGTGTAAATACTATTATTAACAAGCATTCAATCTTTACCCACAGGGTAAACATATAAAAATTATTTACTGAAAAAAACCCAACCAAATTCCTTAATAATTCAGTTATTTCTATTTGTTTTTCCCCTGTTTACAACATGTAGCATTTTAAACTTTTAATTCCATGTTGAATTCTTTGCTAAAAAAGAAAACTTGTTTACTGAAAAAAACACCCAAATTCCTTTTTTAATACATTATTAACATCTTCCACTAAATAAAGCATAAAATTAGTATAAAGTTTGTTGCATTTTTAACTTTAATTTCTTACTGAATTACTTGCTCAAAAACAGTATTAACTAAAAAACAAACCGAATTTCTTGCTGACAATAATTATGTTATTTCTATTTGTTTTTTTCCCCTTTACAACCTGCAGCATTTTTAACTTTATAAACTTGTTTACTGAAAAAACCCAAATTCCTTGCTGACAATAACTGTGTCATTTCCATTTGTTTTTTCCCCTTTACAACCTGTAGCATTTTTAACTTTATAAACTTGTTTTCTGAAGAAAAAATCCCAACAAATTTCTTGCTAACAATAACATTGTGATTTCCATTTGTTTTTTCCCCTTTACAACCTGTAGCATTTTTAACTTTATAAACTTGTTTTCTGTAGAAATAAAAAAAAAAAAAAAAATCAAAGCTAACAATAACTCTGTGATTTCCATTTGTTTTTCCCCTTTTACAACCTGTAGAATTTTTAACTTTATAAACTTTCCCCTTCAAGACCTGCTTGGGTGTGGCATACAATCTGCCTGAGTCTTTTATTTGGGGTTTTAGTTACCATGGTGTCCGTCCTGTGTATTTGACATCATTCCGTCTGCATGTCGTGTTCTTCCAATGTTAATACTCATAACCTTTTATAGTATATCTTGTTTATTTTATAGTAGATGACAAAGTTTTAAAAAACGTTCTCTCTAAATGAATTGTATGCATGATCATTTGGTATGTGTGCATCTTTAATTGCTAAATGTGTGTGTGTGTAAATGTGTATGTGTATGTGTGTGTGCAAGTGTGTCTGAGTGTGTGTGCAAGTGGTGTATGCATGTGTGTTTTTGTAAGCATGTGTATGTGTGCAGGTGTGTGTCTGTCTGTGTATATGTATGTGTGCCATTGTAAGTGTTTGTGTGTGTGCATGTGCGTTTTTGTAGGCCAGTATGTGTGCGCAGGTGTGTGTGTGTGTGTGCCAGTGTAAGTGTGTGTGTGTGTGTGTGTGTGTGTGTGTGTGTGTGTGTGCATGTTTTTGTAAGCCAATGTATGAGTGCACAGGTGTGTGTGTGTGTTTGTAAGCCAGTGTAGGTGTGTGTCTGTGTATATGTGTGTGTTTCTGTCTGTGTATGTGTGTCTGTCTGTGTATATGTGTGTGTGTATGTATGTTTCTGTCTGTGTGTGTGTGTCTGTGTGTCTGTGTGTGTGTGTGTGTCTGTCTATGTGTGTGTGTGTGTGTCTGGCTGTCTGTGTATATGTTTGTTTGTGTTTGTGTACAAAAGGCAGGATGTAGCCCAATGTTAAAGCGCTTGCTTGCTTGATACATGGTTGGTCTTGGATCGATTCCTGTCTCTGTGCCCATTGGGATATTTCTCATTCCAGCCAGTGCACCACGACTGATATATCAAAGGCTACCCTGTCTGTGGGATGGTGCATATAAAAGATCCCTTGCTACTAATGGGGAAAATGTTGCTGGTTTCCTCTCTAAAACTGCAAGTCAAAATTACCAAATGTTTGACATCCAATAGCTGATGATTAATTAATCAATGTGCTCTAGTGAGGTCGTTAAACAAATCAAACTTTAACTTTTAACAATTAAGTACATGTGTATACTTACAGAAAAAAGTTCCTGTACACCAAATAAAATGTTCTCATACCAGTTGAAACATTTATAAATAATTGAAAATTGTGACTCATGTAGACAAACCTGAATTGTGGAATGCATCTCATAATATTTATGAATGACCAATATATAGTTTCTTGAAAACAATTTGAGTTTTCCTTCATTACTGTTAAATATATGCCTTATGCAATACATGCATAGGTACTTTTTTCCATGAGTATATATGTGTGTACAAGTGACTGTATGCATACACTAGCACATATGTTTTTACATGTGGCAATTTGATGCAAGCATGTTTGAATGAGACATGTTTTTAATGTGCATGAATTTATGTATAACTTCAACTATCCCAGATTTCTTTGTGATTTTACATTAATAAACATTCATTTCAGATTGATTGAATTCCAAATTGGTGTTACAACAATTAAAATTAAATACATATCCATTCTTTGATATATTTGACAATGCATGTGTGTGTGTGTGCGCGCATGCAAACGTGTGTGTGTGTCTGTGTGTCTGTGTGTCTATGTATGTAATGTATATTATTATTGTATGTTGCATTAAGATCAATTATCCCAAATGATTAATATATTCAATAAGAAATGTTTAAATTGCACTAAATATGAACATATATATACATGTACTTGTAAGCTTAGGTTGTTTTTTTATCATAAAATTTAATCTTATATACATACATATATATTGATTGCTTAATTGTTCAATTATTATTTGAAAAAGAAGAAGAGTTAAATTAATTATTTATTGTAAACTTACATGTATTGTAATGATATTGTTTATATTTATAATTACTATTAAATTAAACTCTTTTAAATAGTATTTAACTTTGTGAGTTTAATTTAAAATAATTGCTGTATTTTTAATGTTCTCCCTTTTTCAGCACCCGGTTACCTGGCAACTGTCAGCCAGTGGCTCTAAGTGGATTGGTCACATGATATTAAAGAAAACTGTGTTAGAAGGTGGCGGCCATAAAACAGATTCTAGTGCTATTTTAGGTACGAGTATTTTTATATTAATTTTATTTTTTTAAATTAGAAAATGTCCTATGGCAAATACAGCTGACAAAAATAGATGAATGTCAAATTATGTATTTCTGTTTTATTCCTCCTTTATCTAGTGTTGTTTTTGTCCACTACCTGTCCCAACCGGTGGAGACTATAGGCTTCATCTCAGTTCTTCAGTCTGTCTGTCTGTCTGTCCGTCCATCTGTCCCACATATAGTTTTCTCAATGTTTGTTTTTTTACAATGCATCGATATATTAAGCTGAAATTTGACTTTCATGATGATTTACCCATTTTTGACAAAGTTATGGCCGTTGAACATAGGTGATAAGAACATTTGAAGAGTTCAGGCGCAAAACGCGATATAAACCATTTTCTTTCTAGTTTTTTTTTAAAGCCATTATTGTATGTCAGTAAGGGCTAATCGTAGGCCCGCTGATTTGCTGCAAAACGTGATTGATCCTTATGAAATTGTATTGGGTAAATCCCGTTTTTTTTAATATATCAAAACGCGATATACGTCAATTAAAAAACCAATTTTTACTGAAAATGAAAAATGGATATATCGCGTTTTGCACCTGAACTCTTCATTTGTTTTCCAATCTTATTTTGACGATGCCTCAATATATTGAGCTTAAATTTTGACGTTCTTGGCTTTATTTACCCATTTTTCACAGAATTATGGCCCTTGAACTTAGGAGATGTGAAAATTTATTTTCCTGAAGTGGGTTTTTTTTCAATGCCTGAAAATACTGAGATGAAATTTTGTATATATATATTTATCGTATACTGTTAAGGATCCAGTTTACCTTTAATGGCGATTTACACATTTTTCACAGAGTTATGACCCTTGCACTTTGGAGATATGGAAATTTGTTGGTCCTGGTAGGGGACATGTATTACTTTAGCAGTACTTTCAGAATGCTTGTTTGCTCATGCCTTTCATGTTGTATTAATCTACCGTAGTAGTCTGCTTCTTGTCTATGCACACGTGCCAGTCATTGCTTATTTAATTGCATACAATACTTAGTTTACTATACAGTGCTAAGGTTTTAACGCCAGCATTAGTGGATGATGTTGATTTGAGTTACCATCTTGATGTTCAACTCTATATCCAAGTCCTTGTCTGTTCAAAAGCATGCTTTGTTTTCTGTATATTGTTCCTAATCCTATTTATTAAAGTCTCACACCCTAGTTTCAGCCCGTGAAAATGGATACTAAGTTTGGTTAATCTATAAAACTGTAAGAAATTTGGATAAAATTACAACAGAGTGAAACAAGGGTCTGTGATGTTGAAAAGGGTAAATATACCCTTAAAAACTAGACTAGAGCTTGTCTGCATAACAGTTACTTCTCAGAGGTACATGTATTTTAAAAAAAAATTGTGATATTAGAAACACCAGGATAACCAGTAGCACATCGGATGTACAAAAATGAATAATCTAAACAATAAACTCTTAAGTTAGTGAACATCCCATAGTGTTTAAAAACTAAGGTCTGTCATTTTAACTTCTTCTCATTCACAATTTGTTTCTATATTCCAACTGTTTACTTTATTTAGTAATGTTAAAATTGAATCGCAATTTTCGTGGATTCGTGTCTTAAGAATGCCTCTGTTGATGTATACACATAAAATATCTCATCTCTGTTGATTGCAGGTTTAAAAGTTATTGGTGGTAAACTGTCTGAAAAAGGAAAACTCGGGGCTTTCATTGCAAAGGTGAAGAAAGGCAGCATCGCCGATACAGTCGGTCACCTTAGACCAGGTACATAGGCCTATTACAGTCACACCTGTCTTAAGCGGTTACACAAGGGAGTGGATAAAAGTGGCCGCTTAAGACAGGTGACCGCTGATTACAGGTTGCCACATATGTAGTCTTTAAAACATTTGTCGTTGTTTCTTATTTTACCGTCTGTACTGCTGAACAATGGATGTGTGCTTCACAGTTGACTATAAATCAACTTATGACATGTCGTCTCCTTCCGAAAAAATGCAAATGGAATGTATTAAATTAACCGTTCTCAACAAGTTTGTTTTCGTTTTCTATTTAATTCCTACTTCATGAGGTATATTGTCATAATAAGCGAAACTATAAATGTCAAGCGTAGCCTGTCCAGAGGCAATTAGATGCATTGCAGAGTCATACTTTCTTAATTGATACACAGTAGAGATGTCAGGACTGAATTGGTACTAGTATTCCTGAAGGTGTGAAGATAGATTATTTGCTGCACCTTATCACTGTTGTTAAAATATCCTTTTTGTATAATAGTAAACATTAAATGTGGCTGCTTAATACATATATTTTAGCGATTTGGGATCTGATTTAAGTGGGCGCTGGCTGCGTTAGACAGGTGACCATTTATTACAGATGCATTTACATCATAAATTGTTTGGGAGGAGAAAAAGTGGCCACTTAAGGCAGGTGACCACTGATTACAGGTGGCTGCTAGAACAGATTTGACTGTATATATGAATTTATTACCCATATGGTTAAAAATATATTGGTACATATCAAATGCCAAGTGAGACGTAACACTTTATGATGTTATCGATTGGCTCACTACAACCTTACAGGAACGTCAACCAAACAAGTTGAGTGGTATAAATTAAGATCAATTATGGATAATAAATAGGATATTAAACTCACTACCATTTCGTATCATGTTTATGTCCCTTATGAAATAATTTTCATTGTAACTTGCTAAAGCTTGTGACAAATGAAAGTTATTTCACTCGGGATATAAACATGATACAAAATGGAAGGTAGTTTAATATCCTATATATATTGCTGTTGTAGGTGCCACACCACCATTTGTCTTGTTGTTACTTGTTGTAACAGCTTAATATAGTCTGGTTTAGGAAATAGTTCCTCATAAGAAAAACCCTGCAAAATTCTAATATGCTTTTTGAAATCTTACTTTGATGATTACATTTCGTTTCATTTCATTTCAACTTATTTCTATGCTTATATCCAGTTAACGTTCAAGTACGCTGTATGGGCACATACCTCATCTATCTGGGCTGTCTGTCCAGTACAGTGGGTTAGTGGTTAGTGAGAGAGAAGAGGGTGTATTAGTGGTCTTACACCTACTGCGAACCCTGTACCTACCAGCCTTATGTCAGATGGCTTAACCACGACACCACCGAGGCCAGTTAGTAGTCAGTTGTTTGTTTGGTAGATATTAACATGCTTATATTCCGAGGGTTCAAACACGCTTACTGTAGGCCCAACTTCTGATTAAAATTAGGTATTGTTCCCATAGGAAGAGGGCGTAGTCGGTGATTTTTCACAGAATATATTCTGACATAGAAATTATATTGAACTGCATGGAGTAATTAATGGTGATGTGTAACCTGTAGTAGTTAGTGGTTTAAAGAAGTATAATCGGAGGCGGATACAAGGGTCTGTGGGGTGGGGGGGGGGGGGGGGGGGGGGTGTCAGCAGTAGTACAGTCAATTTTTTATCCTGCAACCACTGTTTCTATTGACAGATTATGGTGACCGATTGAAGCAAAGTCATAAACGTATACTAGCAGATTATGACTTTTGACGTCACTCATATGACGTCACACGCATACCTACATTACAAAATTGCTCATTTGACCTCTAGGTAATCATACAATGTGGCAGAAATAACAGAAATAATAGCTTTTCCCCTTAATTTTTATGGTCTGCAGGATAAAAATAATAACTAGTTATTGACGTCGGATATCTGCTTTATCCTTTTCAGGCTGAATGAGAAATTCCGCTCAGCAGAGCCTCGTAGGATTTCCCATTCTTACCTTCACAGGATAAAGCAGATATCTGACATTATTAAGTAGTTATTCTCTATATAAATCTCAATCTGATTAAAATTAGCTCTACTGGTCTACCAGTAGATCTAACAGCATTGCGTGGACTCCCATGTCCAGGTGACGTTATTAACTAGTTATTCTCTATTTAAATCTCAATCTGATTAAAATTAGCTCTACTGGTCTACCAGTAGATCTAACAGCATTGCGTGGACTCCCATGTCCAGGTGACGTTATTAACTAGTTATTCTCTATTTAAATCTCAATCTGATTAAAATTAGCTCTACTGGTCTACCAGTAGATCTAACAGCATTGCGTGGACTCCCATGTCCAGGTGACGTTATTAACTAGTTATTCTCTATTTAAATCTCAATCTGATTAAAATTAGCTCTACTGGTCTACCAGTAGATCTAACAGCATTGTGTTGACTCCCATGTCCAGGTGACGTCATTAACTAGTTATTCTCTATCTGTTTCTCTGTAATTCATGGAATATTTTGTATTTTAGGTGATGAGGTTGTAGAATGGAATGGCCGATCACTTCAGGGCGCTACATATGAGGAAGTTTATGAAATAATTCTAGAATCAAAACAGGAGCCGCAGGTTGAGCTTATAGTTCATCGCAGTACAGAGTGAGTTTTATTACAATGTATTTATACTGAACCACAAAAGATATGCGAATATTTTAATATAAAGTAGATTCTCATGGGGTCAAATTCGGAAGGGTCAAATACACCGAAACACTTGAACCAAAAACAAAGTCCCGAGTTACACTTACACGGTGTTGACCAAATGGTTGGGTCGAACTACCTGATGGGTTGAACACTTTGTCGAGCCAACAGGATCCAACTGTATACAGTATTTTTTCATTATAAAAGTAATTCGATAAACAGACAAAATGGGTGTAAAATGTATACAAGACATTAGTAAGCTTAATAGGCACTAAAACTAAAGGCATTCAAAGTGAATCATTTAAAATAAGTTAAAGAAAACTAAACAGTAACACAGTTAGTATAAAATTGCTACGCTACACGCTTTTATACAATTTGTAACTGTCATACATCAATAAATGTACGCAAAACGATGAACAATTCTTAGGTAATTTGCTTTCTTGATTTTCAAAAATGATTTAATCTTTAATTATCTAACAACCTAGAGTCCATCCTACAGGGAATGCCTTTTTTCATGCTATGGAATTGACTACAAATTATTTATTTCTGAGCCGATTGTTTTCTTAACTGGACATAAAAGTAGGTTTTTGGGGGGGGGATGGTTCCAAAACACATTTACTTTTCTTCTTACATCAGACAAAACTGAAATTATTTACAAAAACAGTTTTTGTATGAGGATGGGATGGACTAAAAGCTATTAGTGTAAAGCTTGTTACCTCATTTACTGCATCTCATTGTGTTATTTTTGTGTTTTATAGAACGGGAGAAGTGCCACCAGGAGTTCAAACCACCTTCATTGGAAGTCATGCTCGGGGTGAGTTATGTCCCTTTGCATTTAGAGACTGGCTTCTGATCACAGCATCAAATCATTAAAAGTTAAAGATTGTTTTGTTTAACGACATCACTAGAACACATTGATTTAGTAACCATCGGCTGTTGCATGTCAAACATTTGGTAGTTTGACATATAGCTTCTAGACCTAAAGTCACCATTACTCTCAGAATGCTTTGGCTTCTAGACCTAAAGTCACCATTACTCTCAGAATGCTTTGGGTTCTAGACCTAAAGTCACCATTACTCTCAGAATGCTTTGGGTTCTAGACCTAAAGTCACCATTACTCTCAGAATGCTTTGGGTTCTAGACCTAAAGTCACCATTACTCTCAGAATGCTTTGGGTTCTAGACCTAAAGTCACCATTACTCTCAGAATGCTTTGGGTTCTAGACCTAAAGTCACCATTACTCTCAGAATGCTTTGGGTTCTAGACCTAAAGTGGTATTCCAAATTCCACCCAGCTCAAACTTCTCCTCTTCCCTTCTGCCCTGGAACCAGTCCGAACCAATCACTGGCATACTTGGAGGTTGGGCCCATGGTGAATGTGCCTGAAACATTTGTGATATATGGGCATGCTTCTTCTCACAATACTTGCTAAACTGAACACTTTGTGTTTGTAGATTACAGTCTCAGGGATGCACTCTCCGAATGCTTGTTAAATTGAACATGTTCCATTTGTAGATTACAGTCTCAGGGATGCACTCTCCGATTGCTTGTTAACTTGAACATGTTCCATTTGTAGATTACAGTCTCAGGGATGCACTCTCCGATTGCTTGTTAAACTGAACATATTCCGTTTGTAGATTACGGTCTCAGGGATGCACTCTCTGAATGCTTGTTAAACTGAACATGTTCCGTAGATTACGGTCTCAGGGATGCACTCTCTGAATGCTTGTTAAACTGAACATGTTCCGATTACGGTCTCAGGGATGCATTCTTCGAATGCTTGTAAAACTGAACACTTTGTGTTTGTAGATTACGGTCTCAAGGATGCACTCTCCGAATGCTTGTTAAACTGAACATATTCCATTTGTAGATTACGGTCTCAGGGATGCACTCTCCGAATGCTTGTTAAACTGAACATATTCCATTTGTAGATTACGGTCTCAGGGATGCACTCTCCGAATGCTTGTTAAACTGAACATATTCCATTTGTAGATTACGGTCTCAGGGATGCACTCTCTGAATGCTTGTTAAACTGAACACTTTGTGTTTGTAGATTATGGTCTCAGGGATGCGTTGCCTGCACGGGAGCGAGAGCGGGAACGAGGCAGGGATTCCCATCGAGACAGAGATGGACACAGAAGTCATCCACCCTGCAGTGTGACCGTGACCTCTCCAGTGTCACCGACCTCGCCAGGGGTCAGGTCAAGACCACACACTCCTCAAATCACCGGAAAACTTCAGGTATTGTAAACATTATAGTTCACTGTTATAGAAGCAGTAAAATTATAAGCGTACAAGACAGGGGGGGTGGGTGGGTGCAGGGGGGTAATTAACTGCCCTTCCCACCAGTACTCGAGCAAATCCTCAAATTCAGGCAAACATTATAGAGATTTTCAGGCAAAATTAGCTTACCTGAAACCTTTTCACCCCATATTTCCATCATTCTACCCACATTATTAGTTGTAATCCATGTAAAAATGTGTAGTGATTCATTTGCAACCCTATATAACTGTTTGGGAGTAATGCAAATGTGAATAAATGTTGTTATCCACATTTGGGCATTTTCATTTAATTCAGACAAAAAACAGCTTTCCTTCCTACAAAAATTAGTATGAGTAAAATTGAGATAAAATGTTATTTCTTACAGATATAGTAATATACTTTGAACCTCTTGGACATAGTAATTGAAGGAATAGCTATTTGTTCATAGCTTCAAATCAAGGTCAAGGCCATTTCAAACTTTAAGAGTGAAATGATACTTCCACACTTTTTAAAACTACAACTATTTGAAGTCATTATATGACTACTGTAAAATATTCTAATTTCACAGGATTAAATTTTCCAAATTTAATGAACATTAGTCAGTATGCGAGCATTTTTTTTTTTGAATCCCCCATTACTCCCCATAATGAGAAAAATAAAGTGAGTAATTTTTACGTTTATTGTTTACAAAATAACACTAAGGTTACCCAGTGCACTTTTTTGTAACCCTCAAATTTGTTATAAAATCCAAACCTGAAAACAAAATGAAATTTGAAGGTGCAATGTTAGCTCAAGTTTGATTTAAACAACATGAAGTTACAAATTTATAGTCGCTAAATCTGGGTTTGTGTTTCTTCAGGTCAAACTCTGGTATGACATCCAAAGATATGAATTGTCAAACTGATATGATGTCCAAAGTTATGAAGTAATAGTCACTAAGTCTGGGGTTTTGTTTCTTCAGGTCATACTGTGGTATGATGTCCAAAGTTATGAACTGATAGTCACAAATTGGTTGTGTTTTTTTCAGGCCAAACTGTGGTATGATGTCCAAAGTTATGAACTGATAGTCACAATTTTTTTTTTTTTTTTTTTTTTTTTCCAGGTCAACTGTGGTATGATGTCAGTTATGAACTGATAGTCACAAATCGTTTTTTTTTTTTTTTTCAGGTCAAACTGTTTTATGATGTCCAAAGTTATGAACTAATAGTCACAAATTGTTTTTTGGGTTTTTTTCCAGGTCAAACTGTGGTATGATGTCCAAAGTTATGAACTGATAGTCACAAATCGTTTTTTGTTTTTTCAGGTCAAACTGTGGTATGATGTCCAAAGTTATGAGTTGATAGTCACTGTGATTAATGCCATTGATCTACCACTGACTGATGGGGGCAAGTTCCGCAACCCATACTGCAAGTTGTATCTGCTTCCTGATCGAAGGTAAGGTTTAAATTTTAATTTGTTTCTCTATGTGCACTATATTTTCACTACAAAAGAACAAAAGCTTAATGGCACATCAAGTAGAACAGATATATTTGGTACTGGAGAAAAGATTAGAAAAGATGATTTTGAGAAAATAATTTTTTGGGGGTCCTCTTGGTTCCAATTACAAAAACTGATGTCATTTTCGTAACAGTTCATGGCCAAATTGGAGAAAATATTGCAAAGTGGCCTATTAGAATCTATATTAAGGAATTAAATGATTGGTATACTCAGCACTTTATTGAATCACTGACTATTCAAAGGAAGACAAAAACAACTGGGAGGGGAGGGGCACTATATTATATTAATTTATCTTCCAACTGGGGAGGACTGGTCTTGGTGGTGTTGTGGTTAAGCTATGGGACATAAGGCTTGTAGGTACTGGGTTTCGTAGCCCAGTACCGGCTCCCACCTAGAGAGAGTTTTAACAACTCAATAGGTAGGTGTAAGACCACTACACTGACATCTTTTTCACTAACAACTTACCACTAACCTACTGTCCTGGGCAGACAGTGCAGGTAGCTGGGGTGTGTGCCCAGGGTCTCATTCCACGAAGCGATCGTAATGCTAAGATCACCTTAAATGCATAAGATAGTTATGAACTTAAGATGATCTTAGTGCTAAGATCACTTTGTGGAATGGGGCTCAAGACCTTACTTGGATATAAACATGATAGTAACTTGAAATTAATGAACTGGGGAGGTCATTGAAAAGGGTTCAGTTGGAGCTTTGCAACTCCTCCTCTCCCAACGTTTGATGCGTATATATGCTGCTGTTAGGTGTCTCACGTTTGGTTCCGGAAGGAATGAATAGAATCTGCTACATTTTGCACATTGGCCATTTTGTCTAGTCAACAAAGAAAAAATCTGTTGTATGCACCTTTCCATGGCTGTAGTTACATCAGTTGTTGAATGTGAATAGCCCACAAGGTCCAGTCATGGGAAATAATGTTGGGCTGTAATACGATCAAGTTTGTTATATTGACATCCTTTGAACAATGTGTTAATGCTAATCTATCTAAGCAGATTGTTTAAATTGTTGTGTACAATGTGTTTTAATATAAATCCTTTGTATACACTGTGTTTAAATGTAATCCTTTGTATATAATGTATTTTAAAGTAATCCTTTGTATACAATGTTTTAATTCAACCTGTTTCAATGTAATCCTTTGTATACTGTGTATTTTGACCTCATATTTTGTATACAATGTGGTTTAATGTTATCCTTTGACTACAGTGTATTTTAATGTAATCCTTTGTATACAATCTGTTTTAATGTATAGTAACCCTTTGTATACAGTCTATTTTAACATATTTTGTATACAATGTGTTTTAATGTTATCCTTTGACTACAGTGTGTTTTAATGTAATCCTTTGTCTTATCTTGTAAGCTGTTGTATAACTTCTGTTTTTATTGTAACATTTTGGGTATCATCTGCAGTGCTTTAATGTATGCTGTTGGTTAGAATGCTTTAATATATCCCTGAATATTCAATGTGCTTTCATCTAATACTCTATAATATGTAGTATAATTCAGTGTACGCTGTTGGATACATTGCTTTAATATATATCCCTGTATATTTAATGTGCTTTCACCTAATACTCTATATATGTATTGTAGTATGATTTAATGTTTGCTGTTGGTTAAGATGCTTTAAAATGACAGACCCTAGTTTTTAAACACTAAGGAATATTTTTCACTTTTATAGCCATTTTTGATGACTCAAGTCAGACATTACTTAGATTGTATTGTTTAGATGATCCATTTCCATACATCTAAAGTGTTTCTGGTCATCATGGTGTTTTTAATATTACAAAATTAATTTTTCGTATTTTTAAAAAATGTATGTGCATCTGAGAACTAATGGTTGTGTAGTCTAGTTCTAGTCTATTTTTAAGGGTATTTCACCGTTTCAATGTTACAGACTCTTGTTTCACTCTGCGATGACTTTATCCATGTGTGAACCAGCCTCGGTGGCATCGTGGTTAGGCCATCGGTCTACAGGCTGGTAGGTACTGGGTTCGGATCTCAGTCGAGGCATGGGATTTTTAATCCAGATACCAACTCCAAACCCTGAGTGAGTGTTTCGCAAGGCTCAGTGGGTAGGAGTAAACCACTTGCATCGACCAGTGATTCATAACTGGTTCAACAAAGGCCATGGTTTGTGTTATCCTGCCTGTGGGAAGTGCAAATAAAAGATCCCTTGCTGCCTGTCATAAAAGAGTAACCTATGTGGCGACAGCGGGTTTCCTCTAAAAAACAGTGTCAGAATGACCATATGTTTGACGTCCAATAGCCGATGATAAGATAAATCAATGTGCTCTAGTGGCGTTGTTAAATAAAAATGTGTGTTACAGGTTTGTTGATTAACTAAACTTGGTGTCCATTTTTAATGGTTAGAAACTAGGGTCTGTGACTTTAATATAACCAACCCTGTATATTCACTGTGCTTTCATCTAGACTCCGTACATGGTATGATTTAATGTATGCTGTTGTATGTATTCATGTGATGTCTTTAAAATGCTTCTGCATAAATCCTGGTTTTATGTTCTTCAGACTTCTTCAGAAAAGTGTGTCGAATCACCATAAGGGAGTTAACTTTGTAAACTTAGCGAGACAGTCTTCTATTGGTTGTTACACTCCAGGGGCAGGTTGTTCTGAGCACAAGTTAGCTAACCATTGGTTAGTGCTGTATTTATATATTTCAAATATTTTAGTAGCCAACCTTTTTTGTTTCAAGTCGCCTTCTTGTCAGTCAGTTGAGTTTGGTTTTGAAAGTTGAATTTTGATACGTCGTTTAGATGGTACAGTTGATACCACCATCTGTGAACACATTGAGTTTCTCCACTTGAAACCATTGCTCAGACTCTGGTTCAAAGGCAGTTACCATAGTTTGACACCCAATAGCCGATGTATTTTTCGTGCTGGGGTGTCATTAAACATCTGTTGTATTCTATTCTGGTTCAAAGAGCATGGTATGGTCCTGTCTGTTGGAAATTACATACAAAAGATCTCTTGCTATAAGTTCAGGAGTTCTATGAAGAGAACTCTTCTACATACTGGTATATACTTTATAGTGCCACAATTAAAAATGATACAGGCAACAACAACAACAACAAAAAGCCAGAGTGAGCACTGGCCTTTTCTTTTAGTTCTGAGGTTATGTATTTCCAACCCCCTGGTGCCTGTGCAGAGGGGGTTCTGGGGGTTGAGACACACCCCCCCCCCCCCCCCCACTCCAGCTCAAAGCAAATATTTGTTTTTTTTTCAATGTATTTTTCAGGGAGCATGATCTGCCACCCCTCACCCCCCCCCCCCCACCCCCCCCAAAAAAACCCCCCAAAAAACAAACATTTGCTTGCCAGTCTAAATCCCCTCCCCCTGCTCGCCACAGTCTAGATCCCCTTGCACAATTACCTGCACAGGTGCCTGTCCCTCCCCCCATTTGAAAGGGAAATTAATGTAAATTTTGGTGACTCAAGATGCTGGCATCTTCTGAATCCTGTGTATATTTCATTCTTAGTAGCCAGTGATTAAACAGTATTGTTCTTAAATGAAGTCGAGACAACTTAAGTATCTTTTTTTCATCCTTCTCTCTTATGTTAATTTTTCTCTGCATGAAGTAATTGCATGCATAGTGATTAATGTCAGTCTTCACAACATTTTGAAGTTGAATTTACAAATACAAATTGTATGTGCATGCATGTTTTACGAAATGTGTAATGAAGGCATTATTCTTCAACATTATGTACATAAATGATACATGAACATTTTTAAAGATAAATTCTTTTATTAATAACAGACTTTTGAAAATAAAATCTCCTTTTAAACATATTTCATTGCAGATAAAGTCAGAAAACCCCCAGGAATATTCTATATTCACTTTATTCATTGTGTCTACCTTTCTTCAATGTCTAACAGAATTTTTATTTTTTTAATTAACACATTTTTCTTCTTGAAACTTCCAAAGATTGTCATAAAAATATACATGCTACCCTTTGTTACATTTTCAAAACAAGTGACTGTTTCTCCTATAGCAGACAAAAAAACCAGTTACAAATGAAAGTTTAAAGTTTGTTTTGTTTAATGACACCACTAGAACACATTGATTTATTAATCATCAGCTATTGGATGTAAACGTTTTGGTAATTCTTACATGTAGTTTGAGAGAGGAAACCTGCTACATTTTTTCCATCATTAGCAATGGATCTTTTATATGCACCATCCCACAGATAGAATAGCACATACCACAGCCTTTGATATACCAGTCATAGTGCACTGGCTGGAGTGAGAAATAGCCCAAATGGGTCCACTGATGGGGATCGATCCCAGACCAGCTTCGCATCAAGCAAGCACTTTATCACTGGGTTATGTCCCACCTCAGTTTCAAATGAGTAGTTACTGTTGTTTGACATTACATAAACTTGAAAAAGGTTCAGCTAACTAACATTAGAACAACTTGGCCCTCTGTTGTGTTATAACTAATAAACACTGGTACTTCATTACATATGTTCTTGCAGGATTTCAGTGGGCAGTATATCATTTTATTAATACCCTAAAGGGGAATAATATTATTATTGGATATAAATTATTTATGATGACTAACAAATGCAAATGAAACAGTAAAGAATGTCAATTTTCCTGGGTGAATCACATACATAGTAATAACAATTTTCCTGGGTGAATCACATACATAGTAATAACAATTTTCCTGGGTGAATCACATACATAGTGATAATAACAAATTTCCTGGGTGAATCACATACATAGTGATAATAACAATTTTTCTGGGATAATCACATACGTGTACATAGTGATAATAACAATTTTCCAGGGTGAATCACATACATAGTGATAATAACCAGTTCATAACAATTTTCCTGGGTGAATCACATACATAGTGATAATAACCAGTTCATAACAATTTTCCTGGGTGAATCGCATACATAGTGATAACAACCAATTCATAACAATTTTCCTGGGTGAATCACATACATAGTGATAATAACCAATTCATAACAATTTTCCAGGGTGAATCACATACATGTACATAGTGATAATAACCAGTTCATAACAATTTTCCAGGGTGAATCACATACATAGTGATAATAACCAGTTCATAACAATTTTCCAGGGTGAATCACATACATAGTGATAATAACCAGTTCATAACAATTTTCCAGGGTGTGAATAACCAGCATAACATAATCGTACATAGTGATAACAACCAATTCATAACAATTTTCCTGGGTGAATCACATACATAGTGATAATAACCAGTTCATAACAATTTTCCAGGGTGAATCACATACATAGTGATAATAACCAGTTCATAACAATTTTCCAGGGTGAATCACATACATAGTGACAATAACCAGTTCATGGTTTGTGTACATCAAAAGTATCTAAATTATGTGTTGTGAACCTAAATTTGGAAAAAAGCTTTCAGTTTTGGAAAGGACCCCTTAATATGTTGTTTCACGGCTGCTAGGAAGTCACCATATTCTAGGCTTGGATAGAGAGAGAGAGAGTACCCCTTTAACATGCCCCTATACCACTAAGGCTTCAGACATGTCTATCCTGGGCCCGGCTTCTGGATAGCCAGTGGCCTGGTCCGGGACATAACCAGGGTTGGAAAGTAATAGTTAATTTTTAAAACTTGTGAGCAGCATACACAGATGTAATCTTGCCAAATGTTAAATTTCTTATTTACTTGCAAACCACTAAATACATTTTTTAAATGGTCTTTATTTACAATGTACTAAGTTCATGGGTAACATGATGCTGATTTGTCTATTTACTTCCCTGCTACCTTAATATCAATTGGTTATTGAAAAGCACATTTTATTTTACATTGTATAATGGCATTTTGTTGATGGACTAAATCATACAGTTTTGTCTCTACACAAATAACCTTCATCATTTGGAAACTGACTCTTTCTTACATTACTGTGAAATTGCATTAATAGTTTAATTAATTCAGTCCATGCTCTAAAAACAAAATTCATAAGCATGATGCTATATTTCTCTTTCAGTATGAAATAATCAGAACAGAACACAAAACTTTAATTTTTATACATCGTTGATCTGTTAGATAATAATTGGTTATGCTACTGGGCCAAAGCTGGGGGAGTGGGGGGGGTGCAGGAGGCAGTTACCCCCCCCCCCAAAAAAAAATCCGGAAACAATTATAGAAACTTAAAGAAAATTCTCTTCTTAACCGTTTAAGGAGTTTTAGACATTAACTACTCAGTTGCCCCCCTCCCCCACTCCCAACAAAAAATCCTAGCTACGGCCCTGTACTGTCTTAAGATCTTGTGAAGCCAGTATCCCAGTTGGATACTAACATTTCAAAATCTGGTATCCCACTAAAATGAAATTCATAAATAACATCGTAACAAACTTGGACAACACTGTTACCTAACTTCACCAGTAAATGATGACTTTCATTGTTTCAGCGAAAAATAAAAATGCAGGATTAAAAAACCTCAACAACATTATATTGTATCCCGGTGGGATACTGGGTTCTTGAAGTCTGGTATCTAAAATTAAATTCTGGTATCCCCGGGATATCGGGATACCGTTAATCTTGAACACTGTAAAGGTTAGAATGGCAAATGCATCAAGACTCTGCCAAGTGGCATTTGCTATTCGACCTGGGCAAGATAAATCTAATATATCTTAAGGAAGTAACCAGTTATATTTTATTTATGGTGCAATCCAATAAGAATCAGTGTTCTAGCTAGCCTTGCCCCAGTTTTGTGTCACCCTGCCCGTGATTTTCGCCACCCTGCCCTAATTCCTCAATGGGCCACTTGCTGCAAAATATATCCAGATATCAGTTTATTTATTTATTTATTTATTTATTTATTTACTTGCTTGTTCCTTCCTTATTACTTCATTTATAGATTTTAAAAAAAATAGTTTATTTTTTTATTTTCAAATATGCATGGTATTAAATGGTATAAATACTACAAACAACACAAAACAAAAACTAATAGGATTTTAAGTGATCAGACAGTTTGCAATTATTAATTATGGCTTAATTAAATAATTGTTTATATTTTAATTATTGGTACAATAATTATACCTATGTTTATGGATATACTTTTTTTGTCTATAATCCAAATTTAAGAATAATAAATCTTGTTTTGGAAACTGATTCCCCCCCCCCCCCCCCCTGCAAAAATGAGAGAAAAATGTTTAAATGGCTAGTAAAATTTTTTAAAAGTATGAATAATAATGGTTATTACAATAATTGAGCCTTCCATATCTATAGAGTGTTCATATATGATTTTCTTAATGTCACATATTCAATATTATCCCTTCACTTTAAAAATGCCCTACAATTAAACTAGCGCACTGCTCTGCCCCGCCCTGCCCCACCCCACCCCACCCCACCCCACCCCACCCCACTCTGCCCTGTCCTGTCAAAATCCTGGCTAGAACATTGAGAATAATCAGCAAGTCCTATTCATTCCAGGTTACATGATATCATTCTTTGTCAGATGCTAGCTTCATTTTGTCACACGAAAAGACATTTCTAAACTCTACCTATAATTCATAAGTAAATATATGTTTTGCTTTTTTAACACAACACAAAACTTTATTTTGTATATATGTATAACCAGTATCTAATTGAAAATATAGTTTGAAGTAAATGATTTGGGTTTATAGCACATGACCTATATTTTTGGACACTGAGTAACAGATATGAAATTTATTTACTTATTATATCTTGCCAGTGCATATTGTGATTGCAGGATAAAACTAATTATGTTATATACGAGGTCGCATTATTTTTATTTTATTGTGTAGGTACTGGAAATAGTTCCTTTGATTGGATTACCCCCCAATTTTTTGTTTTCTTACAAAATCCAGTGATTACTTGGGTTTTTTTGTTTTGTTTGTTTGTACACTGAGTTATTTCCCTTTACAGTGAGAAGAGCAAAAGAAGAACTAAAACAATTGCTAACACCATCGAGCCAACGTGGAATCAGACGTTTATTTATTACGCTGTCAAGGAGTCGGATATGAGAGATAGACTACTCGAGATAACAGTCTGGGATTACGACAGAATAGGAGCCAGCGACTTCCTAGGGGAGGTAATGTGCTGTCAGACAGATAGATAATATTCAGGGGAAGTAATCTTCTATATGCAAATTGAGATCACAGACCTCCTAAGGGAGGTAATGTCATGTTAGACAGATTGGTAATATTATGGGGAGATAATGCTGCATACATATTTTAGATCATTTTCTAAATGGGGAAGTAATGTGATGTAAGATGAAATTTTTTTAAGAAGAAGAAGCTAGAGAACTTTCCTAAGGGAGGTAATGTAACATCTAAGGAGGTGGTGTCATGGTTAAGCCATCGGACATAAGGCTGGTAGGTACAGAGTTCGCAGCCCGGTACTGGCTCCCACCCAGAGCGAGTTCTTAAGGGCTCAATGGGTAAGTGTAAGGTCACTACACCCTCTTCTTTCTCGCTAACCACTGACAATTAGCAATTAACCCAGATAGCTGAGGTGTGTGTGTGTGTGTGTGTGTGTGTGCCCAGGACTGCGTGCTTGATTAGTGGCTTTCTGAAGAAGGAAAAGTGATGGCTAAAAATTAGGGTAGTAATCAAAGGTGATTGCTTAAGTTAATAGGAGGGGGGGGGGGGGGTCTGGTTCAGTTGGGAGATCAGTCACCTGAGGTTCTTCAGTTATAGGATGAACCCATTGGTTTTTTATTTATCTCAACTAGTGCTTCATAACTGGTATACCAAAAGCTGTGGTATGTGCTGTCCTGCATGTGGGGAAAATGTCATGTAGCTAATGGAAAAATGTAGTGGATTTCCTCTAAGACTATTTGTCAGAATTACCAAATGTTTGACGTCCAGTAGCCGATGATTAATAAATCAATGTTCTCTAGTGGGTTTTTTTTTTTTTTTTGCTACAGTTATAGTAATGTGATATTCACAAAATTCTAAAAAGTGCAATTTGAGTTGTTGAGTTTTGGTATGTGTTTGTGGGTTTTTTTGGTCTGCTGAACTATAAAGCCATCAACCTTCCAGGGGAGGTAATTATCCTTAAGTATAGAGGGGGGAGAAGCTACAAAATAATTGAGGGGGAGGGGGGTTAATATGATGTTATATTAATCTTATTAAATTAGAATAATACTGTAAATTTGAAGGAAATAAAATCTTATATTTTATATGTCAATTGTAGACACATTTTGTTTTTTCATTTTACCTGGTTGTTTTTTATGGACTAAAATTGACTATGTCATATGTCATATAATGATGTTTTATTTTGGATGATATGAAACCAAGTGAGTTGTTTTCTTTCAGGTGTTAATTGATCTAACCACTGCCAATCTAAACGATGAGCCTTACTGGTATCAACTTGGTCTCCATGATGATGCCAGCTTACCACTTCCTTCCTCCTCACCTAGAACGGTAACCATGGTTATAACTCTTTCTAGGCTTACAACAAAATTTCAGTTTGTAAATTTATTATACGGTGCCAGTTGTAAGTGATAATCTCCACACTGGTTGTGGTGTAGTATTGGATGTGCTTTTGCTTGTTAGATACCTTGTTTTTAAACAACTCTTTGTATGATAAATGGTGTCCAACGGCCCACTCTTGGAGTATTTTATATTTAAACAACTCTTTGTATGATAAATGGTATCCAACGGCCCACTCTTGGCGTATTCTGTATTTAAACAACTCTTTGTCTGATAAATGGTATCCAACGGCCCACTCTTGGAGTATTCTGTATTTAAACAACTCTTTGTCTGATAAACGGTATCCAACGGCCCACTCTTGGAGTATTCTGTATTTAAACAACTCTTTGTATGATAAACGGTATCCAACGGCCCACTCTTGGAGTATTCTGTATTTAAACAACTCTTTGTATGATAAACGGTATCCAACGGCCCTCTCTTGGAGTATTCTGTATTTAAACAACTCTTTGTATGATAAACGGTATCCAACGGCCCTCTCTTGGAGTATTCTGTATTTAAACAACTCTTTGTATGATAAACGGTATCCAACGGCCCTCTCTTGGAGTATTCTGTATTTAAACAACTCTTTGTATGATAAACTGTATCCAACGGCCCACTCTTGGAGTATTCTGTATTTAAACAACTCTTTGTATGATAAACGGTATCCAACGGCCCACTCTTGGAGTATTCTGTATTTAAACAACTCTTTGTCTGATAAACGGTATCCAACGGCCCACTCTTGGAGTATTCTGTATTTAAACAACTCTTTGTCTGATAAACGGTATCCAACGGCCCACTCTTGGAGTATTCTGTATTTAAACAACTCTTTGTATGATAAACGGTATCCAACGGCCCTCTCTTGGAGTATTCTGTATTTAAACAACTCTTTGTATGATAAACGGTATCCAACGGCCCTCTCTTGGAGTATTCTGTATTTAAACAACTCTTTGTATGATAAACGGTATCCAACGGCCCACTCTTGGAGTATTCTGTATTTAAACAACTCTTTGTATGATAAACGGTATCCAACGGCCCACTCTTGGAGTATTCTGTATTTAAACAACTCTTTGTATGATAAACGGTATCCAACGGCCCACTCTTGGAGTATTCTGTAGTTAAACAACTCTTTGTATGATAAACGGTATCCACGGCCCACTCTTGGAGTATTCTGTATTTAAACTCTTTGTATGATAAACTGTATCCAACGGCCCACTCTTGGAGTATTCTGTATTTAAACAACTCTTTGTATGATAAACGGTATCCAACGGCCCACTCTTGGAGTATTCTGTATTTAAACAACTCTTTGTATGATAAACGGTATCCAACGGCCCACTCTTGGAGTATTCTGTAGTTAAACAACTCTTTGTATGATAAACGGTATCCAACGGCCCACTCTGTATCCACTAATGTCTTATGTCTTTTCTGCTGATTTTCACTTGTGAATAAAATATTTAAATTTGATGTTTCAGGAAGTGTTTCTTGGTATGTCTATTTAATTTTTATCTCTGACTGAAGTATTTAAATTTGCCGTTTCAGAAAGTGTTTCTATATGATTTTTACCTCTGACTGAAGTATTTAAATTTGCCGTTTCAGAAAGTGTTTCTATATGATTTTTACCTCTGACTGAAGTATTTAAATTTGCCGTTTCAGAAAGTGTGTCACGATGCGACCGATCTGCGGAAATCCCACCTCACAGCACCTCACATTTCACGCGGCCTCAGCGACAGTGACATGTCGGAACTCGACTTCGACGACGGCATCGGAGTTATTGCAGGTTTCTACTTTAATCACACTCTACCCTACAGGTGGGTGGGACATAGCCCAGTGGTAAAGAGCTCGCGTTATGTGGGGTCGGTCTAGGCTATTTCTCATTCCAGCCAGTGCACCACAACTGGTATATCAAAGGCCGTGGTATGTGCTGTTCTGTCTGTGGGATGGTGCATATAAAAGATTCTTAGCTGTAGTTTTGGTTGGGCTGCTGGTGCTTTCTTGCACCTGCCATCGCGGGCGGTCCACTCCCCCCCCCCCCCCCCCCCCCCTCCACTCCAACCCCTTTCCTGTCATGGATAGAGGAGCAGGCCACGGCCGGCACCTGTGCCCATGATAGGTGTGTACTACAACAGCTTGCTCTGAATGTACATGTAAAACCCTATGACCTGACCTAACCAGTTTAAAATGTGCTGATAATTCCTTTCCTTTCTTTTCACCATTGTTAATTTTCTCATGTATTCTGAAATGTTAAAAGACAATCTGCTGGGAATTCAAATAACAATAATAATCACAAATCACAACATTTTTATTGCTATAGAGACAGAATAAATGTAAGGTACGGTACATGGTCTGAAAGCAAAGATGTTACGATATTTAATATACACACATGAAAAATGAAATCTTTGTATTTTTGTTCAAGGGGAGGGAAAAGGTTATTATAATTTCTTGCCCATATTCTGGAGAATATAGAAATACATCTTTAAGGGTTCAGATAAGAGTCATGATAAAATATAAAGCTTGTCTTTGAAACTGTTGGTTTTTTACAGGTGGATAGGAGAGATTGGGGGAGGGGGAAGATGTCTTTATGAGTATTAACAGGTGTTGTCCATGGTCCATGGAGAATACAGAAAGACAATCTTGAAGGGATTCAGATAACAGTCACAATAGGATTTAAAACATATCCTGGTTCTGTGTTGTTTGTTTTGTTGGAGGAAAGGGGTGCTGGGGGAGATAATTTGAGTGTTATCAGCAGTTGTCCATGTTCTGGCCTAAGGGATTTTGCCGGAGGGAGTTGGGGGGGGGGGGGGGGGGAGAGATAATATGAGAATTATCAGCTGTTGTCCATGTTTTGGCCTAAAGGATGTTTGTTTTGCTGGGGAAGTTGTTGGGGGTGGGGGAGATGATTTGAATATCAGCTATTCATATTATGGTCTAAATGATGTTTCTTTTGCTGGGTGAGTTAGGGGGTAAATAATTTGAGTATTATTAGCAGTTGTCCATGTTCTGGCCTAAGGGATGTTTGTTTTACTGGGGGAGTTGGGCGGTGGTGGAGATAATTTAAGTATTATTAGATGTTGTCCATGTTCTGGCCTAAGGGGTTTTGCTGGAGGGAGTTGGGGGTAGAGAGAGAGAGATAATATGAGTATTATCAGCTGTTGTCCATGTTCTGGCCTAAAGGATGCTGGTTTTGCTGGGGAGTTGAGGGGATGGTGGAGATAATTTGAGTATTATCAGATGTTATCCATGTTCTGGCCTAAGGGAGGGAGTTGGGGGTAGAGGGGAGAAATAATATGTGTATTATCAGCTGTTGTCCATGTTCTGGCCTAAAGGTTGCTTGTTTTGCTGGGGAGTTGTTGGGAGGTCAGGGGGTGGAGATAATTTGAGAATTATCAACTATTCATGTTAAGGCCTAAGGGATGTTTGTTTGGCTGGGTGAGTTGCGGGGGTGTGTGGAAATAATTTGATAATTATCAGTTGTTGATCATGCTAAAAGTACTATCAGCTGTCGTCCATAATCTGGCCATAAGGGTTACCTGCCCCTGTTGAGTTGGTGGGCTGTTTTCTCTCTCGCAGGACGAAGTGACGGTGCTAGCGTTAGTCCGTGTATTACTCCTCCCGACATTGAAGAGTTCTCAGACAGTGAGCGGCACCATAGCCGCAGGGATCGCGACAGTTCCTTACGTAGGCGAAGCGCCACAGGTAGCTAGCGGCTGTCTGTGAAAGTAGTCAGAGTGCTGTAATAGTCTAGACAATATAGTCCTGGCCCTACATTTGTGAAGCTATCTTAGCACCACGATATTGATGAAAGAGACCATCGTAGGCTATGACGTCACAGTGACTGACACTCATCATGGCTAGCCCCTGACAGTTTTACTAAACCATTATAGGCTATCACGTCACAGCGACACACGTCATGGCTAGCTCCCCTATGGTTTTACAATATTGTACTGCTAAGATAGTTTTGAAAATAGGGGTCCTGTTGTCATATGCATTTATGTCACAGCTCGGTATTAGTTTGTCTGTGTGACACCAAGTAACATTTCTTTCACTAGTATTACCATCAAATGCACTTAGTCACAAGTTGGGAATGAATATCAAACATGGACAGCATCTTCTTTGCGTTGGGGGTGGGACATAGCCCACTGGTAGAGCGCTTGCCTATTCTTGTTCCAGCCAATGCTCCACAACTGATATAACAAAGGTCATTGTATACACTACAGGAATAGAAACTAATGCTCAATCCCTCACCCCAGATGAGTAGAAATCGTTGGGGACGAGTACAATTTAAATTATGCTAATCTCCTGAGTCAGTAATTCTGATTAGATATGAGCCTTGGTGGTGTCGTGATTAAGCCATTGGACATGAGGCTGGTAGGTACTGGGTTCACAGCCCAGTACTGGCTCCCACCCAGAGAAAGTTTTAGTGGCTCAATGGGTAGGTGTAAGACCACTACACCCTCTTCTCTCTCTCACTAACCCACTAACCACTAACAACTAATTCACTGTTTAGGACAGACAGCCCAGATAGCTGAGGTGTGTGCCCAGGACAGCATGCTTGAACCTTAATTGGATATAAGCACGAAAAATATGTTGAAATGAATGAATCAGAGTAGATATAACCCAAATTTAAGATGTTAACTGTCAGGTTATTTTGCCATGATACCATGATACACTACATAGGTAATGTGTGTCCCTTATCAGTATGCTTGAACCAACATAAATTTCATCTTCTCAGAATTCACAATAGTACGAGATCTAGTGATTTTTCTTAGGGACTAGTAAATTTTCTAGGCTACTAGTTCTCCAAACTAGTGAAAATATTTCTTAAATTCTACCCCTGTACTATCCTGTCTGTGGAGTGCTCCTGATCAGAAAAAGTAGCCCATTGTGGCAGCAGCAGCAGCAGGTTTCCTCTTTTATTATTTGTGTGGTCCTTAACAATACGTCCAACATCATATAATTGTTAAAATATGTTGAATGTGTCATTAAATAAAACATTTTAGGTGGGATTAGCCCAGTGGTAAATTGCTCGCCATGATGCACAGTCAATTTAGGATTGATCCCCGTCGGTGGGCTCATTGGGCTATTTGTCATTTCAGCCAGTGCACCATGACTGGTATATCAAAGGCCATGGTATGTGCTATCCTGTCTGTGGGATGGTGCATATAAAAGATCCCTTGCTACTAATGGAAAAAATGTAGCGCTTTTCCTCTCTCAGACTTGGCCAGAATTACCAAATGTTTGACATCCAATAGCCGATGATTAATAAATCAGTATGCTCTAGTGGTGGTGTTAAACAAAATAAACTATATTATAGCTGTCAATATAGCTGTATAGTGGTGTGTTGCTATTAGATATGTTTTGAAGTGTTGTGGTAGTATTCTGTGTCACATGTGTTAGTAGATGGATAGAACCACAGTTGTGTTTTAGTTCAGTGTAGAACTCAGTATTCTGTGTCACATGTGTTAGTAGATGGATAGAACCACAGTTTTGTGTTAGTTCAGTGTAGAACTCATTGTAGCTAGTTTATTATAGCAGCTTATTAAGTACATGTAGAAATGGCTAGTGTGGCTATATTCTTGTTGAGGTTTAAGTTTAATAACTAATTATCATAGTAACATAAGTATATATAGAACTGATAGGTATAAACTACTTTAAAATTTATTACCGTATTTTCCGGCATATAAGCCGCTACTTTTTTACTGTGAATTGCAAGGTGCGGTTTATAAAACAGTGCGGTTTATTTATGAATTTTACGGTAACCGCCGTGCGTATAAACAGCACTCTTTTTTTTTTTCATTCTCATAATAATAATATAGTATATCAAATGACTGGGACTTAAGTATTACGATGGAATGGCTCTTTATTAATAGTCTAGTCAGGCTAGAAACAATACAACACGTGTGTATTCTTATACTTACGGTGTCAAAAATAGACTCGATCGCGAAGTTTCTTAATTTGATTTCTGTAACATTTATTGTTAGTTGTGCATCAGATATGTGTGTCTGGTGTTTTAAAATGAAGTCACTTGCCTCATAGTAATGTTGTTATAGTTTGTAGCAAACGCACCCAACTTGCATATTCAGTACTCCAGATAAAAAGCTAGTACTGGCAGCCTAAACAATGTCACGTGACACAGTTACAATGTCATGGCTATTTACGGCCAATTGCAAAAGCCGGACCTTAACAATGACATCAAAACAGTATCTTGATATCTTTAATGCCTCTGTTTGTTACCTGTTTGTAATTTTTAATTAATATATCAGAATTTAAGTCCAGTACAAAGCTTGTGAATTAAAATGACATAATCAGAGTAGGCCTACCTGTAATGTTTGTATTACATGTCGACATTCCCAATCTAATTAGCCCACAAATTTATACAGAGCATAACTTTTTTGTATTTCATTATATTACATGTAATTATATATATATATTATAAATATACAATTCTGGGCAAATATTATTTTAAAAAGGCCATCGTTTAAAAGTTATAAAACAATGTTGAAACTGTAAACTATCGACAGGACTGTGCTTAGCTTCGGTTCACTGCCAATGGTCTATATATCCAGCTTGACCCGACCTCATTTGAATATGTAATTTTTGCACACGGCATGCTAATTAGGTTACAGAGAAACGTGTAATCGAGTGAGTACAAGTAATTTTTACTTGTGAACATTTTGGGGTGCACGCTTTGTAATCATACTGGAACAAATAAAATGTTATCAAGTAAAAAAATTTCTTTGCAACTAATGCAAGATTACCAACAATGCATTACCAAGTTCTTGTTAATATTTTCATAAAAATAGCGGGCTTTGTCAACAGTGTGTTTTGTTTACGAAACTTACGATTAGGTGAAATGAAACTGAAAGCCACATACACAATCGACAATTATTTATTGTTTGAATTTAAGGGAGAATGGATCTCTTTATCATTAATAAATACAAACAATAAATAACTGTAATTAAGTTTATGGCTTTATTTCAACCGCGGTTTATTTAAAGGTGCGGTTTATGTACGGACGAAGGTCGGAACTTTGTCTAAAAACAAGGGGTGCGGTTTATACACCAGTGCGTATAATAGGCCGGAAAATACGGTACAGCAGCTTAAGTCTTTGTAGAATTGATTGGAAGCTAGGCCCCTGAATTTGCTCTTTATTTAAAAATCCTAAATTTTATGATTCTAACACTGCTTATACAGTGAATTTGATGGCAACAAATGGTTAGTTGTAGGTTCATATGTGAATTTCTTTTTTCTTCTGTTGAATTAAATGTCATAAACCTTTTTCTTCATTACTAGATTGACCATGTTTGAGTAAATATAGAAGAACTATTTGATGGCTACAACTTGTCGGCAACTGTTGTTGATCCATCTGTGAATTTCTTTATCCTTCTGTTGAGATGCTATGAACTTTTTTCTTTCAGTATTAGACTGACCATGTTTGAGTAAATTTAAAACAACTATTTGATGGTTATAAATTGTCAGTTGTCCATATGTGAATTTTGTTTTCCTTCTGTTGAAACTTTATAAACCTTTTTTTTTCAGTAAATTTAGATTAACTATTTGATGGCTACAGATTGTGATTCTGTGAAATTCTTTTTGCTTCTGTTGAAATGTTATAAACTTCTTTTTCTTCAATACTATATTGACCATGATGTGTGAGTAAATTTAGAACAACTATTTAATGGCTACAAATTGTCAGTTGTAGGTCGCGATGAACTCGGCTCTCGCAGGCGACACATACCCGGTGAACAGCTGGAATTACCAGAGCATGTACAGAAAAGGTCAAGGTCTCCATCAAGGGAGGTCGGTGGAAGATCGCGATCAAGATCACCCAGCCATCACAGAGTCCCTGAAGGTTCACGATCACTATCACCGCCAGATCTAAGGTAGATAACTCTGTAGTATAGTTTAAAAATCAAGAATAAGATACCACATTAATGTGCCTCTGTCCAATTATTGAGTGCTCACTTGAGGTGCTTGCATCACAGGATCAAACCACCTTGGTGGATCCATTCAACTGAGGAGGTTTTCTCTCGTTGCAACCAGTGCACCACAGTTGGTCAAAGGCAGTGATATGTGCTATCCTCTCTGTGGGAAAGTGCATATAAAAGATCCCTTTCTGCATTAGGAAAAATGTAGCAGGTTTCCTCTCTAAGATTATATGTTGCAATTACTGAATGTTTCACATCCAGTAGCCAGTTATTAATTAATCAATGTGCTCTAGTTGTATCGTTAAACAAAAACAAACCTTAAACTGTCCAATTAAGATTCAGGCACTTAAATCAAGCCTTAATGATTGCTATTTTTAATCCCTTACCTATAGGCTTTTGGGCTGCCATTTTTACATGGAATACAACAAATGTTTGGGAGTAGAATGATGGAAATACACAGTAAAAAGGTCTTGGGGTTAACTCATTTTGCCGAAATATCTGTATAAATATTGCCAGAATTTGAGGTTTTGCTCCAGCACTAAGGAGTCGGCCCCCCTCCACCTGCCCCCCTGTCTCATACACTATGCCCATATCGTTCCAAATGAGTGGTACTATAGGTTTCGTCTCCATCCTTCTGTCTATCAGTCTGTCTGTCTCACATATAGTTTGCAAGACGGTTTTTTTCAAATAGCCACAATACATTGAGCTGACATTTTGTGTATACGTTTATCATGTATGGTTAAATTTACCATGTATAGTGCAATTTATAAATCAGTCGGGTCAGAAATAAATAGCTTGTAGTTAATTTCATAGTATGAAAAAAGGTGTTCATTTTGGGACGGACTATAATTCTTTTCAAGAATTATTCCCTCCGGTTGAGAATGAATTTCTGAGGATCAGTGACATCAGGTGAAATGTCAGACTGCATTATCCATCTATTGTTAGGCTAGATTTATACTTCACTGCTGACTCTTGTCGGTGAGTAGTTCGCTCGCCTAGTTCTGCTTCTGTTCAAACCTAATTCTCATTTTTCAGTCAATTCAGTATGATTTTAACACAGTTCATGTTAAATTTTAGTGTGCGTTCGTTCAATGCTTTTTAGTTTACCTAATAAAACCTTAAATTTTTGATTCGCATGAGGTCGGCAATCAAAGTATGAATTGACCTTTAGGGTTAGGGTTAGGGTGAGGTTCCCTCTTTATACATGTATCAATATAATGAGTGATAACCAGCGGAAATCTTTCCATGGCAGATTCAAGGTGGAAGATCAGAGGACCTGACCCCCTCTAAATATATTCAAGTGCCCTTAATTTTCCACTTAATCCTGCCCTACAAATATTTCCTCTATCCACCACTGACGACTGTTTTGTTTATTTTTACCCTTAGTCCTTTCCCCAAAAAATATTTCCTCTATCCACCACTGACAACTGTTTTGTTTATTTTTACCCTTAGTCCTTTCCCCCAAAAATATTTCCTCTATCCCCGCCCCCTTATGACTGTTTTGTTTATTTTCATTTGTAGGACACAAGCTGTAGGGGGTGTTCGGAGCGTGCACGCCAGATCTGCCGGCGGAACCCCCCAGTCCACACCTTCCCCGAAGAAGAGACAGCTACCAGCAATACCTCTTGAGGCTCAGATGGCCAGCAGAGATCGAGGTGTGCACTCGTTAAAGAGACAGACCCTAGTTTTTAAACACTATGACATATATATAATATAGTACATATAATATTGCCAGCAAAGATCGAGATGTGCACTCGTTAAAGAAACAGACCCTAGTTTTTAAACACTATGACATATATATAATATAGTACATATAATATAGCAAGCAGAGATCGAGGTGTGCACTCTTTAAAGAGACAGACCCTAATTTTTAAACACTATGACATATATATAATATAGTACATATAATATGGCCAGCAAAGATCGAGGTGTGCACTCGTTAAAGAGACAGACCCTAGTTTTTAAACACTATGACATATATATAATATAGTACATATAATATGGCCAGCAAAGATCGAGATGTGCACTCGTTAAAGAAACAGACCCTAGTTTTTAAACACTATGACATATATATAATATAGTACATATAATATAGCAAGCAGAGATCGAGGTGTGCACTCGTTAAAGAGACAGACCCTAGTTTTTAAACACTATGACATATATATAATATAGTACATATAATATGGCCAGGAGAGATCGAGGTGTGCACTCGTTAAAGAAACAGACCCTAATTTTTAAACACTATGACATATATATAATATAGTACATATAATATGGCCAGCAGAGATCAAGGTGTGTGCACTCGTTAAAGAGACAGACACGTAACATTTTGTTCGGTATCGCATCGCCATTTGCTCCGCAAGTTTCAGAGATTGATACACAATTTTAAAACATTAAACAGTTTTTTCTAATCAATTTTCAGTTCACTAGAAATATTGCTAATCAAGATTTTAAAAAACAAAATGTTCTCTGGCAGACCCTAGTTTTTAAACAATATGACTTATATATAATATAGTACATATAATATGGTCTGCAGGGACCAAGGTGTGCACACTTTAAAGTAACATATTTTTCACTATTAGAGCCATTTTTGGTAATTGAAATTACCGGTAGACATTACTGACATTTTATTGTTTAGATTAACCATTTCTTTAGATCCAAAGTGTTTCTGGTCATTTTGGTGTTTGTAATATGACGAAATGCAAGTTATTATGATTCTAAAATCATGAAATGCAGTTTACTATGATTCTAAAATCATGAAAGGCAATTTACTATGATTCTAAAATCATGAAATGCAGTTTACTATGATTCTAAAATCATGAAATGCAGTTTACTATGATTCTAAAATCATGAAATGCAATTTACTATGATTCTAAAATCATGAAATGCAGTTTACTATGATTCTAAAATCATGAAATGCAATTTACTATGATTCTAAAATCATGAAATGCAGTTTACTATGATTCTAAAATCATGAAGTGCAGTTTACTATGATTCTAAAATCATGAAATGCAATTTACTATGATTCTAAAATCATGAAGTGCAGTTTACTATGATTCTAAAAATGTACATACCTTTGAAAAGTAATGGTTAATGAGATGAGCGCTAGTCTATTTTAGAGGCCATTTCCCCTTGTTTAAGATGTTTGTTGATTATAATCACACTTACTTGAAACTAGGGTATGTGATTTTAACTAACAAGTCACTGCCTAATCTTTGCAGTTTACATAATTTTAGCAAATATTTTATCATTCAGAAACCACAAAATCATTTAACTGTTCATGTAATATAGTACGTATAATATGGCCAGCAGAGACCGAGGTGTGCACACTTTAACAAGTCAGTGTTTTCCCTAATATTATTTTTGTATTGTGTTACTGAGTAGCAGGGGTGGGGAAAACCCCTTTTTTCTCAGTCTGGGACCGATTCTCGATCTCTGAGACCAAAATTGTTTTACTCTGTGAGTAAGCAGTTTTCTCTTTTTATTATTCAGTTACTCAGTGAGTAGGCAGTTTTCTCTTTTACTCAATTACTTAGTGAGTAGGCAGTTTTCTCTTTTGCTCAATTACTTAGTGAGTAGGCAGTTTTCTTTTTGTATTATTCAGTTACTCAGTGAGTAGGCAGTTTTCTCTTTTTATTATTCAGTTACTCAGTGAGTAGGCAGTTTTCTCTTTTTATTATTCAGTTACTCAGTGAGTAGGTAGTTTTCTCTTTTTATTATTTAGTTTTTCTTAGTGGGTCAGGTTAGAGTAAAGAGTTTGTGTTAAAGGTTTGCCTGATAATTGTGAGTTCCGTGTTGATGTTCCTTAGTGGGTCAGGTTAGAGTAAAGAGTTTGTGTTAAAGGTTTGCCTGATAATTGTGAGTTTCGTGTTGATGTTCCTTAGTGGGTCAGGTTTGAGTAAAGAGTTTGTGTTAAAGGTTTGCCTGATAATTGTGAGTTTCGTGTTGATGTTCTAGTAACTCAAGATCTAGAAGAACGAGCTCGCCTGATGAAGATGAAGATGAAGATGGGTGGAAGTCCTAGCAGACACGGGTCAAACTATCCACAGTCCGACAGCGAGGCATATTATTCTAGACATGACAAGTACTTAGATAGGTAACTACTCAAAAAAAAAAAAAAAAAATTATTATTACTAAAAAAACGAAAAAAAATATTATTATTATTATTAATATATATATATTTTTTTTTTATCTCTGTTTGCTGCATGACACCAGATTGTTTGGTATTGAGCAATAAACTGTTTTGAAATTGAATTGAATCAATGAACTATCCCCAGATAAAACCGGACACTTCGGGATCTGGACAAAATACTTGGTCCTATGGATGTCTAGTTTAGATGGGGTTCACTTTACTTGTTTTCTATTAGGGTCTCCACGAGTACTCGAGTACTCGGGCACGGGTCGTGTCTAACAAGACTCTAGTCCGTTCACAGGACTCGAGTACCCATGCAAGGAATAGAATAGGATAAATATTAACGTACCTATATCCAATTAAGGTTCAAACACTGTGCAAGGAAGATAATTTTCATTTAATTATATTTTATACTTCATTTTGCCATATGCTTGCAGCCAGTTACATTAATTACAGGGCTATGAGAATGTCTGCAATGCAATACAATGGCATGATTTGGCATCCATGTTCAGCGCTGAAATTAAGATACATAATACTATTTTACTTTATTCCTTAGTCTTATTATCATCTAGTGTAAGTGTCAAGTACTCAAGTTCGGGTCAAGTTTAACCCTGAAGTATTTGAGTCCCATATTTTGGACTCATGGAGGTCCTATTTTCTATATGAAACATTAATTTGTCTAAATCATAGCTTCTAAGTCATTCATTAAGGCACACAATATTTTTTAATTAACTTCTGTGAGATTACAATTTAAACATTTCACATTTGATATTTTCTTTAGGTCAAAAGAACGTGGCAAGTCAAGAGAGCGGGGCGTGTCAATGGATCGTAACCGACGGGAACATGGTCGAGACAGGATGGACCGTGGCTATGACAGGGGCAGAGACCCTGAAAGAGGAAACAGAAGTAGGAGAAAAGGTTTATATTGAATCTCAAAGTTTTGCTGACATAGTGCAGTGATCAAAATACTGCTGTTCCAACTGTGTTTTTTCTGGTCAACATCAGGGACCGGGAGATTAAAAATTGTTTGCTATCTCGTAGGACTGGCAGTTATTATGATCATTTGTTTGGCCTGGCAGATTTTGATTCAGTCTGACAGAATTTGTAGTTTGTTGAATGCAAAAATCTTTTACAGAGAAGGGGTAATCTTTATCACTAAAAATTCACCAAAGGAAAACATATAAAAACATACAAACGTAACCATGCTCTATTTTGCGTATAAACTTTGATCATGTTTGGTCCGACAGATTTTTTATTCAGTCCAACAGAATTTGTAGCTTGTTGGACAGAATTTCAGCCAGTTTCAACCTCTGTAGTGAATGTAAACATATTTTACAGAGATGGGGTAATCTTTATCAATCAAAATTTATTAGGAAGAGATGTCGAGCTTTTAATATTTAAGCATATTCACCAAAGGAAAATATACAAAAACACACAGAACCAGAAAAATGTAACCATGCTCTAGATGAAGGAAAAGTATATACAAATGTATTTTTGTCTCGTCCTTTACGAAATAAAACAGCAAGACGATGGTATAACCTTCCTGATGGCTGTGGTAGCAATGACAGCAATGTTTGCATTAAAGTTTCTAGTTTAAATAATTTTCTCACAAACTACAAGTCCTTTGATATCAATGAAACTTGGTTTTTTAGTTGCACTTAAAACATTTATGGTGAGCAAGAAATTTAATTCAGCAATTGTCTTGTAAATATTTATTGTGACTTTTTTTTTTAAATATTTGTTTGATTTTGGTTTAGAATTCAGTCCAGATGTGTCTGATGACGTGGCCAGTGATGTTTCTGAAACGAGTGACATGTCGGAGGTGTCAAAGGTCAGCACGATTAGTGTGAGGTCAACGCAGTCAGAGCGACCTCATCGCAGACTGAGGTAATTATTTTATTTTTACCAGGGCGGGAGGGACATAGCCCAGTGGTAAAATGCTCGCTTGATGCGCAGTCTCTCTAGGATCGATCCCCATTGGTAGGCCCATTGGGCCACTAACTGTATATCAAGTACCATGGTATGTGCTATTCTGTCTTTTTTATTCAAATAACCAATATATATATTTATCATCCATTAAAGGCTTTTGTAGGAGATATCGCTGGCACTATAATTTGCGATATTCTCCAAGGAGATATCGCTTCTTTTGTTACGTCACTATGTATGATTCAGTGTTAAACCTATCATTAGTGACGTCACGCCACTGTTGTTCTGCTAGTTAATGAGTCTTCCGCTGCCAAATATAGTGACATTCAACCCACATTACTGACATTGTTTACAACTGTCGCAGAGGAAAAAAATTATAATGGATGATAAAAAGAATACCCCCTTGGTTCTTGTGATATCATAATTTATCAGCACTTAGCAAGCCTTGGATTTCATAGTTTTATCAACCCGTGCTGATAAATTATGATATCACAAGACACTCGGGGTGTATCCTCTATTTATAAAAATATTGGATTATGCAATATTTGTATTGGTTTAATGCCAAAAGGTTCTGTGCAACAGAATAATATGCATATAACTGATTTATGCTATAAACCGATATGCAATTAAGTGGATTCGACTGTATTTGAATTGCGCTAAAATTTAAGATGGCAAATATTTTCTGATTTACGTAACTTGGTTTAAACAATATTTATTACCCATTAAATATGCGGTTCAGGGGCGTAGTGTGATCTTAACCTGGGGGGGTTCGAATATGAATCAAGTGGACCATTTTTCTATTTAGTTTTTGCACCATCAGAAACTCCATATGTATAAACCTGTATGTTTTAGTTCTGAAAGCAAACCATTTGTTTCAGCAGGGAGTTCATCCGAACCCCCCGAACCCCCCCCCCCCAGCCTACGCCCCTGAGGTTTAGGGATCAGCCAACAGGCATGAGTCTGTATTAAAGCCTCTCCCTACATTTTTCAAATAAAAAGACATACAGCCAAGATGACAAATTTAATAAATTGATATTTGTAAACAAAGACAAATGAAGTGAAAAACTTGTGTTTTTTCTCAGCGAGTTCACCCAGAAGATGGAGAGTAAGACAACGATCCCTCGGTCGCGGCCGGTGGTCCGCAGCACCAACAATGACACGCCCAGCTACGACAAGAATGATGGCAGCATGTCCGACTCTGCCGTGTCGTCAAGCCTAACTGAGGGACGTAAACGCCGGCCGAGTCTCAGTCACAAAATGGCCTCGTTTGTCGGTCTCAACCGGAGAAGTAGCAGTGCCACACAGTTAGCAGGTAAATTAATACACGTGTCTGATTTGGCAAACAGGAGGGCCGCAAACGCCGGCCTAGTCTCAATCACAAAGTGGCCTCGTTCATCGGTCTCAACCGGAGAAGTAGCAGTGCCACACAGTTAGCAGGTAAATTAATACACGTGTCTGATTTGGCAAACAGGAGGGCCGCAAACACCAGCCCAGTCTCAGTCACAAAGTGGCCTCGTTTGTTGGTCTGAATCGGAGAAGTAGCAGTGCCACACAGTTAGCAGGTAATACTGGTCTTAAATTTGTCAAATAGGAAGGCAAGGCCGTTTGGCTTGCACTAATGGAGATTTGGGAGAGGGGGAAATTATGACCAAAAGGCAAAATTAACAACTCTGTTAACCGGAGAAGTAGAAGTGCAACACAATTAGCCGGTAAAACATGTCTCGAATTTGGCAAATAGAAGAGCAGGGCCATTTGGCTTGCTCTAATGGAGATTTGTGGGGTAGGGGTTGGAGGGGGATTATGGCCAGAAGGCAAGGCAACAAAGCAAAAGTGACAGTCTAACACAATTAGCAGGTAAAACACGTCTCGAATTTGACAAATAGGAGGGCAAGACCATTTGGCATGCACTAATGGAGTTTTGGGGTGTTTTGTTTAACAACACCACTAGAGCACATTGATTTATTAATCATTGGTTATTGGATGTCAAACATTTGGTAATTGTTACATATAGTCTTTGCCGATTCACACAGTTTATAAATGAATTTTTTTTCATACCCTTATGAATGTAAAAACAAATAATAGACATTATTACCCATATGGTTAAAAATATCTTGGTACATATCAAAGTGATACATCCCACTAGAATGCCAAATGGGACGTAACACTTCGTCATTACATGATGACTTCATTGATTGGCGCACTACAACATAAACCAAACGAGTCGAGTGATATAAATTAAGATCGGTTACGAGTAATAAATAGGATATTAACATCACTACCATTTCGTATGATGTTTATGTCCCTTGTGAAATAATTTTCATTATCACTTGCTAAAGCTCGTGACAAACTGACAATTATTTCACTCGGGACATAAACATGATACGACATGGAAGCTCGTTTAATATGCTATAAATTGTTAAATGACTTTAATTGCAGAGAAGAAGAAGAATGCTTTCCAGCGGAGTGAGGAAGTTGGGCCGGTAGATCTCCGGGGTGGAATGTCCAAACAGGCCAGCAAGGACTCGACTGACGGCAGCGTGGGCAGTATTAGTAGTGACTCCTCCAGTGTGTAAGTAAACAGACCCTAGTTTCAACCTGTAAAAATGGACCCTAACTTTAGTTGTTACTTTTCAAGGCACAGACCCTAGTTTCAACCTGTAAAAACGGACCCTAAGTTTAGAAGTTACATTTAAAGTCACAGACCCTAGTTTCAACCTGTAAAAACAGACCCTAAGTTTAGTTCTTACTCTTAAAGGCACAGACCCTAGTTTCAACCCATAAAAACAGATCCTAAGTTTAGAAGTTACATTTAAAGTCACAGACCCTAGTTTCAATATGTAAAAACAGACCCTAAGTTTAGTTGTGATACTTAAAGGAGCAGACCCTAGTTTCAACCCTAAGTTTTGTAAAATCTACAAACCTGTAACATATTTGGATAAAGTTACACGTCCTCTCTAAAACATTCCTACAAATGCCCCTGAAATAAAAATAAAAATATTTTAAGGAAATAGAACAATAGGTTGAATATTTGTTAGATACCAAATAGCTGTAGTTTAAAATGGGCTGAAGTCTTATTAAACAAACCTTCCTTTCCTTTACTCACTCTCTAGGCTAGTAATCATTTGTCAGACACCAAATAACCACAGTTTAAAATGTGCTGAAGTCTTATTAAACAAACCTTCCTTTCCTTTACTCACTCTTTAGGCTAGCAATCATTTGTCAGACACCAAATAACCACAGTTTAAAATGTGCTGAAGTCTTATTAAACAAACCTTCCTTTCCTTTACTCACTCTCTAGGCTAGTAATCATTTGTCAGACACCAAATAACCACAGTTTAAAATGTGCTGAAGTCTTATTAAACAAACCTTCCTTTCCTTTACTCACTCTCTAGGCTAGTAATCATTTGTCAGACACCAAATAACCACAGTTTAAAATGTGCTGAAGTCTTATTAAACAAACCTTCCTTTCCTTTACTCACTCTCTAGGCTAGTAATCATTTGTCAGACACCGAATAACCGTAGTTTAAAATGTGCTGAAGTCTTATTAAACAAACCTTCCTTTCCTTTACTCACTCTCTAGGCTAGTAATCATTTGTCAGACACCGAATAACCACAGTTTAAAATGTGCTGAAGTCTTATTAAACAAACCTTCCTTTCCTTTACTCACTCTCTAGGCTAGTAATCATTTGTTAGTCACCAAATAACCATAGTTTAAAATGTGCTGAAGTCTTATTAAACAAACCTTCCTTTCCTTTACTCACTCTCTAGGCTAATAATCATTTGTTAGTCACCAAATAACCACAGTTTAAAATGTGCTGAAGTCTTATTAAACAAACCTTCCTTTCATTTACTCACTCTCTAGGCTAATAATCATTTGTTAGTCACCAAATAACCACAGTTTAAAATGTGCTGAAGTCTTATTAAACAAACCTTCCTTTCCTTTACTCACTCTCTAGGCTAGTAATCATTTGTTAGTCACCAAATAACCATAGTTTAAAATGTGCTGAAGTCTTATTAAACAAACCTTCCATTCCTTTACTCACTCTCTAGGCTAATAATCATTTGTTAGTCACCAAATAACCACAGTTTAAAATGTGCTGAAGTCTTATTAAACAAACCTTCCTTTCCTTTACTCACTCTCTAGGCTAGTAATCATTTGTTAGTCACCAAATAACCATAGTTTAAAATGTGCTGAAGTCTTATTAAACAAACCTTCCTTTCCTTTACTCACTCTCTAGGCTACTAATCATTTGTTAGTCGCCAAATAACCATAGTTTAAAATGTGCTGAAGTCTTATTAAACAAACCTTCCTTTCCTTTACTCACTCTCTAGGCTAGTAATCATTTGTTAGTCACCAAATAACCACAGTTTAAAATGTGCTGAAGTCTTATTAAACAAACCTTCCTTTCCTTTACTCACTCTCTAGGCTAGTAATCATTTGTTAGTCACCAAATAACCACAGTTTAAAATGTGCTGAAGTCTTATTAAACAAACCTTCCTTTCCTTTACTCACTCTCTAGGCTAGTAATCATTTGTTAGTCACCAAATAACCACAGTTTAAAATGTGCTGAAGTCTTATTAAACAAACCTTCCTTTCCTTTACTCACTCTCTAGGCTAGTAATCATTTGTTAGTCACCAAATAACCATAGTTTAAAATGTGCTGAAGTCTTATTAAACAAACCTTCCTTTCATTTACTCACTCTCTAGGCTAATAATCATTTGTCAGACACCAAACAACCATAGTTTAAAATGTTTTGAGGTGAGAAACTGTCCAAGTGTTTAAGTAATCATTTGTTAGACACGAAATAGCCGTAGTTTAAAATGTTTTGAGATGAGAAATTGTCCAAGTGTTTAAGTAATCATTTGTGAGACACCAAAATAACCATAGTTTAAAATGTTTTGAGATGAGAAACAGCCCAAGTTTTTAAGTAATCATTTGTCAGACACCAAATGGCCGTAGTTTAAAATGTGCTGAGATCATATTAAACCTTTCTTTCCTTTACTCACTCTCTAGGCTAGTGAATATCTGTTAGACACAAAATAGACATAGTTTAAAATGTGCTGAAATCTTATTAGTGCCTTGTCTGTCTGTCTGTCTGTCTGTCCATCCATCTGTCCAACATATAGTTTTCTGGACATTTGTTTTCACAATGCCTCAAAATAATGTGTATAGCTTTATCATGTACTGTTTTGATTTTCATGACAAAATTATGGCCCTTGAATTTAAGAGATATCAGAAACAGCCCAAGTGTTTAAGTAATTATTTGTTATTCACCAAATAGCCGAAGTTTAAAATGTGCTGAGGTCTTACTAAACAAACCTACCTTTCCTTTACTCACTCTCTAGGCTAGTAATCATTTGTCAGACACCGAATAACCATAGTTTAAAATGTTTTGAGGTGAGAAACTGTCCAAGTGTTTAAGTAATCATTTGTTAAGACACCAAATCACCATAGTTTAAAGGGACATTTCTGAGTTTGCTGCATTGTAAGATGTTTCCGACTAATAAAATATTTCTACGATTACACTTACTTATTACATATATTATCTTGTTTAGAATATCAGTGTCTGTATATTCAATGTGTTTCTGGTCATCTTAATATTTGTAAGAAGCCCAAACTGGATTTTGTCTCAAATAATTTCGTACATACGAACAAAATATATTTTAGGAAATAAAATGAAATTTAACCTAGTACAAATATTAGAACGATCAGAAACATGTTTAATATACGGCCACTAATGTTTTATGCAAAAAATATATTTGTTATATAATTACAATTGTTAAAAAGTCTGCTAGTCGATAACATCTTAAAAATTGCAACAAACTTAGGACTGTCCCTTTAAAATGTGTTGAGATCTTACTAAACAAACCTTCCATTCCTTTCTTTTCAGACAATGGCTTCCCACGGGTGTGCGGCTCGGTCCAGAGGGACAGTTTGGGGACTTTGTTGAGGGACTCGGTCCGTCCCAACTCGTAGGTCGCCAGGTCCTTGGGTCCGCGTGTCTCGGGGAAATCCAACTCGGCCTCTATGACAGGAAGGGTCACCTCGAGGTTGAGGTTATTCGAGCAAGAGGGTTGTTGTCTAAACCTGGAGCTAGAGTTCTTCCAGGTTAGTACTTAAGAACAGTGGTGTGTTCAGGAGGTCGGGGCACTCGCCAAATGTTTGTCTTTTATCATTTAATATCGTCTAATGTCAGATTTATATAGACAATAACTTGCTAATGACGTCAGATATCTGCTTTATCCTGTGAAGGTAACTTACTTACTTACTTAATCCTCTTCATTTGCGGTCACACATAAGGCCGACACCAAAGAATGCCAATGTTGTCTGTCCATTGCAAGCTTCGGCACCTGGCCCAAACTCCACCCAAGAGCTTTCATCTCCCACTCCACCGATCTTCTCCAGGTCTCCTTGGGTCTCTTATTCTCTTGCCACCAGGGGTCCAGGTGAAGGTAAGAATGGAAAATTTATCATTCGGCCTAAACAAGATAAAGCAGATGTCTGACGTCATTAATTAGTTATTATCTTTATCCTGCAGATCATAAAAATTAAGGGGAAAAGCTATTATTTCTGTTATTTCATTCACATTGTACGATGACTTAGAAGTCAAATGAGCTATTTTGTAATGTAGCTATGCGTGTAACATCACATGAGTGACGTCAAAAGTCATATCCTGCTAGTAGAACCGGTGGTTGCAGGATAAAGAATATTAAAAATGAGCTTCCATTTCATATCATGTTTATGTCCCGAGTGAAATAATTTTCAATTGTCACAAGCTTTAGCAAGTGACAATGAAAATTATTTCACGAGGAATATAAACATGATACAAAATGGTATCGAGTTCTGATTTACAGAGGGTCTGGTTTTAACAGGTTTCACTGTATTAGCATTTATGAATGGTAAAACTACATTTCCATTTAAAAATGATTAGTAGTGAAGGCTTAAATGATTACCATGGAATGGCCTATAATTACAATAACTTGTGTATTTCAGCACTGTATGTGAAGGTTTAATTGATATTAGAACAATGATAACTTGTGTATTCTAGTGCCAATATTAGAATTACAATAACTTGTGTGTTTCAGCACTGTAGGTGAAGGTTTACCTGATATTAACCTTTAAACTACTGGATTAATTTTTGACAAAAAACACATTGAGTGGGTACAAGTTTATAATTTTTATTCGCATATATTCACTTAAATGTTTGATAAATACATGAAATAAAGTTCATATATGAATCTGTAAGTATTATTTTTGTGAGTTTTTGTAATTTTTATTATTTTTAGATCAGCTAATGGTGATTAAAATTAGGCAAAAAATCTAAAAAGTTGCGTTTACTTATGGGCATTTGTGGCCAGCTGTGCAGTATTTATGTCCATTATTCCCGATAACAGTGGTTTTCTGACCAGAATTTTTTTTTAAACCCAAACTACAATTTATATTGCAATATTTGGTGATTTTCGTTGTTGGTAAAACGATCAAATTTATTATCAAATTAGCTGTTACAATCAGCTATCGATCCCTGAAAATTACTGCGACGTGCCACCATTGTTGTCAAGCGAAAATACTTGCCGAAAACCACTTTTTGAACTCACAATTTCAAGGTATTTTCAATTGAAAAAATCAAAACAAAAGCCACCATTTTGAAAAAAAAACTTTTTTCTTTTATTATATTTCCGTTTCCGGTGAGTGTCGTGTGCAAAACGGCGGGAAATATGAATTGGGGAATGCACTATATACAGTATGTCGACTGACGTGACGTCGGGCGAGATATCTCGCCTGCAGTACTCAGAAGGTTAAAACAATGATAACTTGTGTATTTCAGTGCCAATATTAGAATTACAATAACTTGTGTATTTTAGCACTGTATGTGAAGGTTTAACCGATATTGGAACCATGATAACTTGTGTATTTCAGTGCCAATATTAGAATTACAATAACTTGTGTATTACAGCACCGTATGTGAAGGTTTACCCAATATTAGAACAATGATAACTTGTGTATTTCAGTGCCAATATTAAAATTACAATAACTTGTGTATTTACAGCACTGTATGTGAAAGTTTACCTGATATTAGAAAAATTATAACTTGTGTATTTCAGTGCCAGTATTAGAATTATAATAACTTGTGTATTTCAGCACCGTATGTGAAGGTTTACCTGATAGAGAACAAGACGTGTGTGGAGAAACAGAAGACGACGACGGCGAGAAGAACGCTCGACCCGCTCTACCAGCAGCAACTCGTCTTCAACGAGTCTTACCACGGCAGAATACTGCAGGTACAGTTGCCTCCCTTGATCAGTTTTAAAGGAGCAGTGACTCAAAGTTTAATTATGAAAAAAAATAAAAAATCCTGTGAAATGTAGATTCCTACTATGGCAGAATACTGCAGGTACAGTTGTCTCCCTTAATCCATCTTAACCTTTAGACTACTGGATTAATTTTTAACAAAAACCACGTTGAGTGGGTACAAGATTATAATTTTTACTCACATATATTCACTTAAATGTTTCATAAATACATGAAATAAAGTTCATATATGAATCGGTAAGTATTATTTTCGTGTCTTTTTTTGTAATTTTTATTATTTTAGATCGGCTAATGGTGATTAAAATTAGGCAAAAAATCGAAAAAGTTGCGTTTACTTACGGGCATTTGTGGCCAGCTGTCCAGTATTTATGTCCATTATTCCCGATAACAGTGGTTTTCTGACCAGAATTTTTTTTAAAACCCGAACTACGATTCATATTGCAATATTTGGTAATTTTCGTTGTTGGTAAAACGATCAAATTTATTATCAAATTAGCTGTTACAATCAGCTATCGATCCCTGAAAATTACCGCGACATGCCGCCATTGTTGTCAAGCGAAAATACTTGCCGAAAACCACTTTTTGAACTCAAAATTTCAAGGTATTTTCAATTGAAAAAATCAAAACAAAAACCACCATTTTGAAAAAAAATCTTTTTTCTTTAATTATATTTCCGTTTCCGGTGAGTGTCATGTGCAAAACGGCGGGAAATATGAATTGGGGAATGCACTGTATACAGTGTACAATATATCGACTGACGTGACGTCGGGCGAGATATCTCGCCTGCAGTAGTCAGAAGGTTAAAGGCACAGTCTTAAATTTTCATTATGACAAAAAATATTTATTTTGTCAAGTGAAATGTAAAGGTTCTTACTAGTCTTATCATGGCAGAATATTACAGGTTGGATGTCAGACACTTGGTCATTTTAACATATAGTCTTAGAGAGGAAACCCGCTACATTTTTTCATTAATAGAAAGGGATCTTTTATATGCACCATACCCACAGACAGGATAGCACATAACACAGCCTTTGATATACCAGTCGTGGAGCACTGGCTGGAATGAGAAATAGCCGAATGGGCAAAAAAACCATTAGAACTATTTATAGCCCTTAGAGTTGTTTTAATTGAGATACCCCAATCCCATAGCAGGTTATTTTTTAAGTACATTGTAACTATTTATAGCCCTTTAAGTTGTTTTAATTGGGATACCCCAAGCCCATAGCAGGTTATCTATAAATAAATACATTGTATAAGTTTAAATATTTGCATGTTTTTGTTCTTTTTCATTTTAGGTTACTGTGTGGGGTGATTATGGACGAATGGACAAAAAAGTGTTTATGGGTGTAGCCCAAATTCTACTGGCTGATTTAGATTTAAGCAACATTGTGATTGGCTGGTACAAACTGTTTACAACTTCCTCATTGGTTGGACACCATTCCTCTTCCTCTGGTCTTGCTCAATCGTCACGGGGTTCGACATCTTCTCTTGAAATACTAGGGTCAAGGTCATAGTAGTTGGAATCGCTCAGCCTCGGCTGATAATATAGTCACAGTCTCCGGGCACCAGTCGTCTCAAGCACAGGGCTCGAAAAACAATGGCTGCTTTACCACCTGATTTGTGCTTCATGGAGGAGAAGGAGAAGAATGTGCATGATCTGTTTTTCAAGCTGTATTTGTTTGGCGCAGTGTTTTCCAATGTTTCTCAACGTTATTTCTTCCTTGAACTGACAATTTTTTGTCCCATGCATTTTTTATTAAAAATAAAAGACTTATTGATGTAACAGAAAAAAACAATTTCAGCATCATTTTCAGTATATATGCCATCATGTGAGTCTTCACTTTAAAAGAGTTGGCCTAGATTATTATTATTATTTTTTTTTTTTAAACAATATTTATTCAGATAAATGAAGTGGATCGGCAGACAGGCAGTAGGCTTGTATAAATGCCTCTCCATAGACATTTAATACAGATATCACACGAGAAGGTTTTAGCGTTATTTGAAACCTTCTTATTTCATTATTTTAATGGCATTGTTGAATATTTCCAAGCAATCCTGACATGACTGAGATTACTATAAACATGTTATAGTTATCAGAACTACATGTGAAGAGTTTAGGTGCAAAACGCAATATATCCATTTGTAATTTTCAGTAAAAGTGATTTCTTAAATTGGCATATATCGCGTTTTGATAATAATAAAAAAAACGGGATTTACCCAATACAATTTCATACGGATCAATCACGTTTTGCAGCAAAACAGCGTGCCTACGATTAGCCCTTACTGACATACAATAATGGCTTTAATTAAAAACTAGAAAGAAAATGGTTTATATCGCGTTTTGCACCTGAACTCTTCATGTATTTCTTGGCACTTTTAACAGAACAAAGTACTTTGCTTGCAGTATGACTGATGTGATAATATTTTTAGTCTTTTTCGAATGGTACATTATGGTTATGCTATTCATAATTGTAGAGTTTATTTACTTAATTTGTTTCTTATGAGAAATGTGATTATAAAAAATGTATCACATAAGCAATTACTAATGGAATGGATTTTTTTCAACTATTCCTTCTTCATTACGTTAACTGTAGCAAGCAAGTATATAGGCCCAGAGAGAGTGATTTGTAATATGTCTTCTTTCTTCCTTTTTTAAAACTTTATACAAATTCTCATATGTATCAAAACGATTTCAGCTGCCGTTGAAAGGTCTTTTAATTGATGATTAACTGTAAATATTTATTGTAACCCTTGGATGATGATAATTAAGCTGTCGTGTGGTAGAACATTCTGTAAGGCTCACATTCCATTAACGTGATTCTGTTTGTGATTATCATTCACATTTCCACATGTGCTTTTCAATATCTGCATTTTCGCAAGCGGATTTCTATACAAAATTTAACTTTGTCAAAATATACTTTTAATATTGAATGCGTTTTCAATATTCGTGTTTTCGCAAGCTGATTTCTATACAAAATTTAACTTTGTCAAAATATACTTTTAATATTGAATGCGTTTTCAAGATCCGTGTTTTCGCAAGCTGATTTCTATGCAAAATTTAACATTGTCAAAATATACTTTTAATATTGAATGCGTTTTCAATATTCGTGTTTTCGCAAGCTGATTTCTATACAAAATTTAACATTGTCAAAGTGTACTTTTAACATTGAATGCATTTTCAATATTTTTTGTTTTCACAAGCAGATTGCTATATACAAAATTTAACATTGTCAAAGTGTACTTTTAATATTGAATGCATTTTCAATATCTGCATTTATGCAAGCAGATTGCTATATACAAAATTTAAATATTGTCAGAGTGTACATTTAATATTGAATGCATTTTCAATATCTGTGTTTTTGTAAGTGGATTTCTATTTTAAAAAAAGGTAACATTGTCAAAGTGTAGGCCTACTTTTAAGTCGCTAATAAATATTTTGCATTATGACATCACTGAAAAACCTGCGCGTAGAAAAATGGCTCATTTATCAACTTTGTTTTTAACACTCTAAATGCCCACATGCAGTATGGCTTATATGGAAAACGTACTGTGTATAGCACTGTCAATAAAATGCAAAATCACGTTAATGGAAAATGTGCCTAATCCACAGTAAAAGCAACATTTATAATTAGTCCGTGTTTAGCACTAAGAACATTGTACCGAGGCTGGAACAAGAACCAGTTCTAGTGACCTGTTAAATAATTATTTCTTGCATTTTTAGAGTTATGACTGAATTTAATTATTATTTGCATTTACCATGTAATATTTTAGAAAGAAAGATTAAGGTTTTTTCATAAACAAGGAGACATTTAAAAAGATCTGTATTGGCTATTAGCTATGTCTAAGAATTTAATGTATGGCCAAACTGAAAACCACACAAAGAAATTAATATATGACCAAATTTAAAACCGTATCATTTGATCTAACTTAACCAAGTCATAAAATCTTATCTTTTTTTAAAAAGACATTTAAAAAGGTCTGTATTGTGTGTACCTATGACTAAGAAATGAATGTATGGCCAGACTGAAAACCATATGACTAAGAAATTAATGTAAGACCAAATTAAAAACTAAATTAAAAACTCTATCATTTGATCTAACTTAACTAAGTCATAAAATCTTCTCTGTTTTGCCTTTTTTAAAGTGTAATGTGTTCTTCCTCTTAAAAGTGACAGACCCTAGTTTTTAAACACTACTGCATATTGTTCACTATTAGAGTCATTTTGAATAACTGAAATCAAATATTACTTACATTTTATTGTCTAGATTATCCATTTCCGTACATCTGAGTATTTCTGGTCATCCTGGTGTTTCTAATAACACAAAATCCATTTTTTTATATTTTAAAAAAATGTGTGTACATCTGAGAAATAACGGTTATGGAGAAAAGCCATAATCTATTTTTTAAGGGTATATCCCCATTTCAACATCACAAATTCTTCTTTCACTCTATTGCAACTTTATCGAGATGTCTTACAAGTTTGTAGATTATCATGCGTTGAAACTAGGGTCTGTGACTTTAATAATGCAATCTTTGTAATGCCTGTTTGCTGACACAATACATTTAACAAAATATTCAGTTTCACTCAGCCCAACATCCAACTTTTCAGGGATCATTTATCCTTCCACATTAAGACCCATTATATATGTGTGGAATTTAAATGCTTATTTACTGACGATTACAAAAAAAAAAAAAACGTACACATTTGTAAAATGATGGGTTAATCTACTTCTTTTATGGGATGGACCCACTTAAAGCAGTTTATAAATTTGTTAAGTGCTGAAATAAAGCGGCCTATAGATTAGGTAAACACACTGAAAGGAATACATACATCTCTTGTTGAAGTTTTATGGAATGCTTATTTACGAAACCTTTACCAAAAAAAAAAAAAAAAAAAACGTGTGTAAAATGATGGGCTAGTTTGCAGCAAATCAACTTCTGTTACTTCTGTAACCACCAAGAGTATGAAAGTGAACACTATAATCGTGTATTTTACAACTTCCATAACTGTTTCCCCTCCTATGCAAGTTTTAAAAATTAAGAAGAAATTGTAACAATTAGTTTATTATAGCCTAAAATCTAATGGATTTACAACAGTATAGGGCAATTAAAATAGATTCTTTTTTCTGTAAATTTGTCACAAAAGGTAGTATTCTGATGGGGAAAAAAGGGATCACACCAATATTAACAACCGAGTAACTGAAAACGAAGCCTTCGTCAGTAGTGTCAGGAAGTTAACTGTTGAAAACGAAGCCTTCATCAGTAGTGTCAGGAAGTTAATTGTTGAAAATTAAGCCTTCATCAGTAGTGTCAGGAAGTTAACTGTTGAAAACAAAGCTTTCGTCAGTAGTGTCAGGAAGTTAACTTGAAAACATAGCCCTCATCAGTAGTGTCAGGAAGTTAACTTGAAAACGAAGCCCTCATCAGTAGTGTCAGGAAGTTAACTGTTGAAAACGAAGCCCTCATCAGTAGTGTCAGGAAGTTAACTGTTGAAAACGAAGCCTTCATCAGTAGTGTCAGGAAGTTAATTGTTGAAAATTAAGCCTTCATCAGTAGTGTCAGGAAGTTAACTGTTGAAAACAAAGCCTTCGTCAGTAGTGTCAGGAAGTTAACTTGAAAACGAAACCCTCATCAGTAGTGTCAGGAAGTTAACTTGAAAACGAAGCCCTCATCAGTAGTGTCAGGAAGTTAACTTGAAAACGAAGCCCTCATCAGTAGTGTCAGGAAGTTAACTCTTGAAAACGAAGCCCTCATCAGTAGTTTCAGGAAATTAACTCTTAAAAACAAAGCCCTCATCAGTAGTTTTGGGAAATTAACTCTTGAAAACAAAGCCCTCATCAGTAGTTTCAGGAAATTAACTGTTGAAAACGAATCATTCTTCAGTAGTCAGGAAGTACCTGTGTAAGGAAGAGTACTCTCATTTAATTATAAAAAAACAACATAATTTTGTTCTATGCTTGCCTCTGGTTATATTATAGAGCTATGAGACATGTAGGGAAAACAAAGGTTGAATGTGTGGCATGCAATACAGTGGCATGATTTCACATCCATTTTCATAGCTGGAATTAAGATGCATAATGCTAGTTTACTTTATTCCTTAGTCTAGTATATATATATATATAGTCTCATTATCATCTAGTGTAAGTATCAGGTACTCGGGTCTGAGTCAGATTTTACCCTTGAGTACTCGGGTCCAATATTTTGGATTCATGGAGGCCCTAGTGTGTGCAATACCTAACTACAGAAAGTTAATTAATTCACGTGGGCTTTATCTGCATAGCTTTATTACAGGTTGAAAATTTTAACGACACTTTACATTATAGAAATAAAACAAGAAGAAGAAACATACACTTGTTTCAAGAAAATATTAAAGTGAAATGCAAAGCAAAGTTACATGTTTACATATTGACAGGTTATGTGTAATACTTTACTCTTTTTTTTTATGCCAAAATATAATATTTAAAAAAATACATAGGCTCTGAATATTAAAAGTATTATTATTCTGGCTCTGTATCCATAAATGTATTTTAGTCAAATGTATGAGTCTTAAATTAGTTTGCCAGTTTCATACTTTGACTTAAGTATGTTTATCAATGCAAAACCTGATCATTTGAAAGTATGTGAATGACGTCCATCTTTAATATAAGTAATCTAGAGAAAGCTCACGTCTGATTGGTTTAAAACATATAAGTGTGTGAATGTGTCCATGTTTATTATAAGTAATTTAGAGAAAGCTCACTTCTGATTGGTTTAAAACATAAAAGTGTGTGAATGGTGTCCATGTTTATTATAAGTAATCTAGAGAAAGCTCACTTCTCATTGGCTTAAACATTTTGAGATTAACCATAGTGTTATATTAGATACATTTTTATTGGCTGAGTTCAGTTGATTGTTGGTATTTCAAGTTTTCACAGTTCATTTGGTCTCATAAAATTGTCATTTTGTATATATAGATCACAACACTTGGGGATACAAAGTCTTGCCTTATTTAAAATATTCATTTGGACGGAGTGCTTGTGACATGCTGTTTTACTTGTTATCATTTATAAATTTTGTTCATAATTGTAAATGGTTTTTATTATTAAAATACCATTTTTTGTTTTCTCTCGAATAACATTTTGCATTCCAGTTTCAAATTGGGCTTGTAAATCTGACTTGAGGGAATTTTTAAAAAACCCACTTACTTCATTTTTCAGTATTTTAGTATATTTTGACCAATAGTCTTTTATGGCGTTGTGAATTTTTGCACTAGTATCTTGTTTATAGTATGAATTTTTGCACATTCCAAGGGTTTCTGAAGTTTGTGAAAGCTGAAAGATTTTGTCATGTGATTTAGGATATGTTAAAACTTGATGAAAAAATGCTTTCTAGAAGTTTGCAGTGTTTTAGAATTCTATAAGGAGAGTATCTATATAGCTAACAGCATATCTTTATAACATATATATTTGCATTAGTTCACAGTAGAGGTGTAACGATACGGGTAGTTTGTGATATAAGTAGGTCATGATATGAGTTGTTTGCGATATGGGTAGGTCACGGTGTGATAAATTTCCTGTTACATGGATCATACTACCTAAATTGGCTATTCTCTGTTTGTAGTCATTTTAAAAGTTTTTCAGCAAATAAAATATTTTTAACCCTTTTTTTAACTAAAATATTTATTATTTATTAACCCTTTAATGTTCAATGTACTCAAATAAGTGCATACTTCATAAGCATAAATACTATTTTCAAAAATAAAATATTTCTAATGAATAAGTACTGAGAATGTCCAGATACGCCTAATATCCTGAACATGAGTACAATTTATTTGAATGATTAAACTTATATTCGAAAAGAGCCAAGAATTTAAATGTCTACTCTTTTGTGTACAATTGGCACTTACGGCAACAATGCCTGATGACTAGGAAAATATCGTGATATATGCAGAGTGAATTAGAATGCAATATGATATGGTAAAACACTTGTTACACCTCTATTTCATGCATGTATTCAGACTATTTTAAGCTAAATATTGCAATACTTTTTACAGACAATAATATAACAAATATTGCAGATATCCCAATACTTTAAATTCACCAGTCATGATATACAATACATACTGTGATACTATATACATAAACAATGATACAGTAAATATTGTGATAATTTATATACACACCCCATAATACAATCAGTTTTATGATACTTTATATACATAGAAAGTAATATGATAAATATTACATTACTATATATATATATATATATATATATAAATGTAGCCCATAATATAAGACATATTGATATATACATGTATATATATGTATCGTATATATATATATATATATATATATATATATATACATGTATGTTATATACATAGTGATAATTTATATACATTATATCCATATATACATTATATATAGTAAATACTGCGTTACTTTATACATACAATGATAACAAAACATTTGTGATACGTAATCCATAATATAATAAATATTGTGATATTCTATAAATAGTAATATGATCAATATTACAATACTTAACATAGAACAATGAATAATATATACTCACAGAAAATTTTTCCTGTGCTGTTGTACCAGGTATAACGATAATGAAAGAAAAATCAGATTGTTTTCAACAAATTATTTATTACTTATTCGAAAAACATTATGAGACAATTTCCAGTTACGTAGTGTCCATATGAGTAAAACAATTTCAACCATTTACAAACTTTACAGTTGGTTTGAGACCGCATTATTTGGTGTACAGGAACATTTATCTGCGAGTATACATGTGTATACTAACGTCCAAAAGAAACTATACCAAGAAAAACTGATTTATTTTCCTTAATAATTTGAATAATGGAAATAAAATGGTGGTTAAATATATTTCTGCTTTTATGAAATAAAATTTTGTTCTCAGCATGCCAAAACACCACTCTCATGAATATACCAGTATATGTTTTAAACATACAGTAAAACCTCTGTAAACCGGAATTTCCTCAAAACCGGACATTTTTTATGGTCACTTTTTAAATATCTGTACATAAGAGAACCTCTCTAAACTGGATACCACTTAAAACCAGACTTTTTACTTGGTACTGAGGGTGTCCGGTTTAGAGGATTTTCACTGTTTTCTGTTTTTTCTTCAGTAGTCTCTTAGAATATTAGTATAGTTTGTTTTGGACGTCAGTATATATACAGACCATTATACAAACAAATATTGCAAGACTTGTCTTATTAGGATGTTGTTATTACAGCAATATTTATATTCAGATAACCAGTCTGTGTTAAGATATATAATGCAGAATTATGATATTATTACTGTCCTATGTGTAGTAGGGGTGGTTACATTCTCAATATTTTTCCATCTTTAACTAACATATAATTATTAAAACAACACACTGTTCTGATTTACTGCTGGCACAACTGGAATTGGTTTTGTTCAAAGTCGTGGTTTTAAGAAATAAAATTTTATTATTTAAAAACATTTCAGAAAAATCTAAAAGCAAAGCAATTTTGTTTACTTTTTCAAAGTACGTAGCTTTTATCACTTTTATTAAATGTATGTCTCCCCTCACAAAACCCTACATTAATAGTAAAAATATGAAAAAATAAAGAAATTGTCGATTAGTCTCATTTTCACCCAAAGTGGACAAAGCCAGTTATTGTTGTCATTCCATCGATGTAATAGTACAGTAATGCTAGGCTAAAACTACCAACTGTTACAACAGAGTTGGCCAACTTACCAATCTTTTGACTACTATGTCTGTTCAGTTGCTACTTTGAGCACTCTTACAACACCTACGACAAATTAGTTGTTAATCTGAGTACACCCGTCATAAGTTGGGAGTGGAGGGAATTTCAACACTGCCGTCGAGTTGGCCAACTGCCATGACAGTTGCTAGTCTGACCCTAGCATAAATCCACTATTATAACTAATGAGGGCCCATATTTTTAAAACTATCTTAGCAGTACAATATCGTTGTATGCTATGGCGTGTGTCATAGTGATATCATAGCCTACAATGGTTTTATGATATCACAGCACTAAGATAGCTTTGAAAATCTGTAGCTGTCTGGCAAATGTTACTTTTAAAGATCACACTGCAAAACAACAAAAATTATTAGTTGTTTTTACAGAATTTACTTTAAAAGAAATGAAGAAATAAGAATTCTTATATTGAATATCAGTACTTTTATAGAACTCATTTCAGGGCTTTAAATTGCACCACTGCATGAAGCTAAGGTGATAAATGCTGTGCTCAAAATAAGTATGTGCCCAAAATAAACAAGTCCAAATTAAGTACAAACATGCTGACCTCAAAATATTTCACCTCAAAACCACTGAATTAGCAGTTGTTGTTAATATTAGTGTACTAAAAAAGGCCAAGCTGTACTCAGAACAGACTAAAAACATATTGTGCCGACATTACGTAGATCTAAAGTCCTGCATATACAGTGAAACCCATCTAAACCGGACACCCTTGGGTCCAAGACAAATGTCCAGTTTAAGAGGGATCCGGTTTAGAGAGGTTAAGTTTTGTCCTAGTTTTTAGAAAGGGACTCTGTAAGACGTCGGGTTTACAGAGGGTCCGGTCTTGAGAGGTTTCACTGTATAGACCAAATATTCCTTATTTGTTTCTTAGTGCCTGAATTTTAATAGTTATTTATTTTAAAGAGACGGTCCTCGGTTTGTTGCCATTGTAACACGTTTTCAACTAACAGAGCATTTTTAACAGCTAAAATTACAGAATAAATAAAAAATTTAGTTTAAAATGTCAGTATCTCAGACTCTGTATACAAAGGACCGGCCTCGGTGGCGTCGTGGCAGGCCATCGGTCTACAGGCTGGTAGGTACTGGGTTCGGATCCCAGTCGAGGCATGGGATTTTTAATCCAAATACCGACTCCAAACCCTGAGTGAGTGCTCCGCAAGGCTCAATGGGTAGGTGTAAACCACTTGCACCGACCAGTGATCCATAACTGGTTCAACAAAAGCCATGGTTTGTGCTATCCTGCCTGTGGGAAGCACAAATAAAAGATCCCTTGCTGCCTGTCGTAAAGAAGAGTAGCCTATGTGGCGACAGCGGGTTTCCTCTAAAAACAGTGTCAGAATGACCATATGTTTGACGTCCAATAGCCGATGATAAGATTAAAAATCAATGTGCTCTAGTGGCGTCGTTAAATAAAACAAACTTTACTTTACTTTTACTGTATACAAAGTGTTTCTTGATATTCTAATGTTTATTGCAGGCCCTAATCTAGATTACACAAAGTGGGAGACGTAACTTCTCCCTATCCAGGAGAAAGGAGAGTCGTTTGATAAAACTAGGATAAGTGAAAATTTATCGGTACATTCCTCAATGTTTCGTCATGCTTCGCATTCAATCAGATACATTCTGAATGATACAGGCGGTTCGAATCGGGATATGTTTAGTCTACTTCTGGTAATAAAATTTAAGGAAAATAATTGAATTTTATCATTAAAAATACGATAGTATTAAGTAACTGATACTTGATGTGTCGTTATTATATTAAAATGAAAGTTATAACTTGTATTTTCTGACATTGCTGAAATTAATCTTGCTGATAACAAACAACACTTAAGATGTCACTGTAAACAAAGTTTGTAGTAGTCCAAACTGTATTTCATTTCCAAATAATTTTGTACGACCGAAAGTTAAAAAAAAGTATTAGGACATAAAATAAAATTTTAGCTACTACAAACATTAGGGTGACTAGAAACACATTCGATATACAGACACTGATGTTGTAAACATTAAATTGAATTCAAGATGTAAAGTGGGTGGGATGTAGCCCAGTGGTAAAGCGTTTGCCTGATGTGCGGTCGGTCTGGGATCGATACCCATTGGTGGGCCCATCAGGCTATTTCTCGTTCCAGCCAGTGCACCATGACTGGTATATCAAAGGCTGTGGTATCCCTTGCTACTTGCTACTGATGGAAAAATGTAGCAGGTTTCCTCTCTTTGACTGTATGTCAAAATTACCAAATATTTCACATCCAATAGCTTATGCTCTAGTGGTGTCATTAAACAAAAACAAACTTTAAACTCTCTTCTTCTTTTTTTTGATGTAACTTTAGTTGTTAAAAAGGATTTATTATGTGGAAATATGATATTTATTATATTGAAATATGTTATTTATTGCATGTATATGGAAATGTGTTATTTATTATATGGAAATGTGTTATTTATTATACGGAAATATGTTATTTATTATATGGAAATATGTTACAATAGTTGCAAACTCAGGACAGTCTCTTTATTGCCTGCATGGACTTTCATATTGTATTGTATTGTATTTCCCCCTTGTGATATGTAGCACCTTTTTACAAACCAGTGATGACAAGTCTGATTCTCCTGTTTTTGTCTTTTTGTTTTTGCATATGTTGCTTTTGTGCACTTTTTTTAATCACTTTACTTTCTTGGGCTGGCCCAACCTTTTATCGAGTATTGAGTTATATTTGTTATACATTTATCAAGTTTTACAGTTTTTATTGTGGATTTAAAATGTATATGTTATTATAATTGGAAATGTAATAATAATAATAATCATAATAATCATAATAATATTAATAAGGCTGAGTTTCTTGACTACCTCATCTATATGTGCAAGATACAGACACCTAAAAACAACAGAAACAAATTTGTCTCAACAACACTGTAATTTATAGAAACTGTATTTGTTTATTAAATTTCTCAGTAGTAACAGAATGTAATCTAACACATTTATTATGAGGGTTTTAAAGTCAAACTGAAAATCTAATTTAGGTCAGGTCATAGGGTTTAACGTGCACATTCAGAGCAAGCTGTTGTAGTGCACGCCTGTCATGGGTACAGGTGTCCACTTATACTGGCTCCTTCGTTATAGGACAGGAAAGGGGTTGAGGGTGGGAGAAAGGACCGCCCACACTTGGCAAGTGCAAGAGAACCTAATGTTGGCCTTCAAGTCTAGGATTAAAGGGGGATAACTCATGGTAGCTGTCCTTAGGCTAGGTACCTAAGTACATTCTCTGATGAATATTGACTCCCATTTGCACCAAACTGAAGAGTACATGTATATGTATATTCTGGTAAAAAATGTCTGGTTTTGAGTGAATTCTGGTTTACAGAGGGTCTGGTTTTGAGAGGTTTCACAGTACTAGCCATTAGAATTATGAATTTTTAGAACTGCGAAGCTGTGGTCGTATTCCCCCCAAAATACATCACACAAACCACTAATTTTACCTTTGTATGTTAAACTTTGATTTGTTTAACGACACCACTAGAGCACATTGATTTATTAATCATAGGCTATTGAATGTTAAACATTTGGTAATTCTGACATATAAGTCTTAGGAGAGGAAACCCGCCACATTTTTTCATTAATAGCAAGGGATTGTTTATATGCACCGTACCACAGACAGGATAGCACATACCATGTCCTTTGATATACTAGCTATGGTGCACTGACTGGAACGAGAAATAGCCCAATGGGCCCACTGATGGGTATCAATCATTAGCTATTGGATGTCAAACATTTGGTAATTTTGACATGTAGTCTTGGAGGAAATCCAGAATTTTGTTCATTATTAGCAAGTGATCATTTACATGCACCATACCACAGACAGGATAGCACATACCACAACCTTTGAAGTATACCAGTCATGGTGCACTGGCTGGAATATGAAATAACCCAGACCACACATCAGGCAAGTGCTTTACAACTGAGCTACGTCCCTCCCCTTGATTCGTATTCAGTGTTTGTTTTCTTTACTTACATGTGAAAATAAAACTGAAATCCTAGAATATTTACATACAATTTCATCATCATCTAATTTGTAGGAACAATTATATTTAACATTTTCCTCGACAATCAATTATGGAATAGAGTCATACCACTGAAGGAAATGTTTTATTTAACGACACACTCATTTTATTTATGGTTATATGGCATCAGACATGATTGAGGACCACATAGATATTGAAAGATGAAACTGCTGTCGCCACTTGATGGGCTACTCTTTTCGATTAGCAGCAAGGGATCTTTTATATGCACCATCCCACAGACAGGATAGTACATACCATGGCCTGTGTTACACCAGTTGTGAAGCACTGGCTGGAACGAGAAATAGCCAAATGGGGCCACCGATGGGGATCGATCCTAAACTGACCATGCATCAAGCAAACGCTTTACCACTGGGCTACGTCCTGACCCCTCTCTCCCACCCCCCCCCCCCCCCCAATACCAGTGAATACAGACAATAGTGATTATGACTTGGGCTTCATGAAAAATTAACTTCATGGGTTACAGTATGCTATGTTATTGAAAGGGTTAACATTATCACTGTGATTGTTAAAGCAAATTTATTATAGTATGTGTCATGAAAAATAAGTCACGATTTATGCAATAACTTTTTTTTAAGGATGACAGGTTAATTATGTAAACACTTTGTTTGTTGTGAATTATTTATTAAATGTTTAAGCTTATAAAGTTATTTCATAAAATTATTGATTTATTTGGTATGATGCTTACTATAGTATACTATAGTATTGTTGGAAGTTACCATATTTCTTCGTTATTTGTAAAAAATAAAATAAAAAAAAAACATTTATTTATTTACAGTTGTTTGAATTAGAATTTGGACATTTCATGAATGTTTAATTTTATTTGTTTAGGTTTTTTGCTTGTTTCAAAACAGTTCCAAAGCCATCAACATGTGTACATTATTGTCCACAAAAGTGCAATTTTTATTGATCATTTTTTCAGTAAGAATATTTGTATGTTATTTATTAAACAACGCATATATATAAATAGCTTGGCATAATAAAAATGTTATTACTACATATTAAAGTTGCATTTTATTCTTCAGGCATGTTTGATTATTTGAATCTAACATTTCAAAAATTACATTTTATTATTCTCTTTTCCAATAACCTACCATAAGTTCACACAAGACCTTGAAATCCTCAAATCAGGTAATGTTATTTGATGATATATTTTTAATATATTTTTCAAACTGACAGTCGTCTACAATTGGTTTTGAAAGTTATGGGATTTCTGCCTTTAACATTCTGATTTTATAACACATCTAACAAAGTAGCCTTTGATTAAATGTACAAAACAACAACATAATAACAACATAAAGAATAATTTTATGAACACCCCTACCGTCAACCTTCCCTCACCCCACCCAACTCGTCAAAAAATTAAAAATAATAAAAATAAACAATTTAAAGTGTTCCTATTACACTGAACACTTTAACACTGAAAGAATAGATCATTGGACAACGGAGGTCGGACTCGGGATGGGCGTGTTCGAAACCCTAGTGGTATATGGGCACGTTAAACTAGTTATCATCATCATTGGACAACCAACTAATCTTAGCCCATTTTCATGGCTTCTAGAATTATAAAAAAATCCACTAGCCATGGGATCAGTGATTTAAAAAATTTACTAGCCATGATTAGAAATTCACCTGCCCTACTGTAAATAAATACAATTTTATTAATATTAATAATCAGATATGTCACCTAACGAGGGAGATAGAGCTTAAAACCCCTTAGATTGGGGGTGGGAAGAGAGGGCAGGATTTTCATATTTACAAAATAAAGACAAATGCAGTATTTGACAAGGGGTTTTTTTCCCGCTAGCCATCGGGCTAGTTATATTAGTTATTTACTAGCCCAACACTGAATATCACTAGCCATGGGAGTGGGGCTACCATAATCTAAAGCCCTGCCGATATAAGAATTTTGTGACACCGCTTTACAAAATCCTGGATTCATACCGATTTTAGGCCCACTTTCCATTAGTGTGATTTATCTGCGTTTTCACAAGTGGATTAATATACAAAATTTGACATTGAGGAAGTGTGCTTTTAAGTTGAAAGTAAATATTTCACCTTATGATGTCACCGCGCAGAAAAACTCTTGTGGGGAAAAATTGCTTATCAATCAACTTTTTTTTTTTCAGCGTATGGAATGTCCACAAGTGGAATCTATAATAATTTGCAAAATTTACACTTGTCTTTGTAATATTTGACACAACAAATATAAGCTAGACACAACTGCATGCCAATTACAAAAATTAGAAAAGCACTATTTCACATTTATTTACTGCATCTGTAGTTTCAGGTTTTGTTTAATATAGGCATAAATTTGTTTAATTAGTTATATGCATTATGTTAAATTGCAAGGAATCTTTTTGTCGAATGCAGAATTACGTTATACCTTGTGTTATGCATCCATATCTTTTAATGGTAGTTTAGACACAACAGTTTTCTCCTTATCTAATTCCAGCTATATTCTATGGTATATATTATATCTTCCTGTATACTATACATTCTCTTTTAATTCTTGTATGCATGCTCTTCACAAATTTTCTTATTTAACGAGGAATGGTTGAAAAACTAATGAGAGTTAGACTGTATTGCATATTTAGTAGTTATTAAAGGGACAGACCCTAGTTTTAGCCCATGAAAATGCACACTAAGTTTAGTTAATCTATAAACCTGTAACAAATTTGGATAAAGTTACAAGTTACAATTGAGTGAAACAGGAGTCTGTGACTTTGGAATAGTGAAATACCCTCTAAAAATAGACTAAACCTCGACTCCATAACTGTTACTTCTCAGATGCATGTGCATTTTTAAAAATATGAGAAATACATTTTGTGATATTAAAACCACCAGGATGACTAAAAACACTTCGAATGTACAGAAATGGATAATCTAAACAATAAAATCTAAGTAAAGTATGATTTAGTTATCAAAAACGGCTCTAATAGTAAAAAATATGCCTTGGTGTTTAAAAACTAGGGTGTATCCCTTTAAGTAACTATCCTATCAGAAACTATAGAGTCAATGACAATAGCAGTGTTTTAGATCGTTAATACGATTTTTCCATAAAACACCATACAAATTAGAATCAGGAGTGGGTGGGCAGAGGTTTAATGTCTTCCCCCCCACCTCCCCCACCCCCCCCCACCAAACTGAAGATTATGCCTTTCCCTTCTCTGCCTCAGTTTAAAGATATAGACCCATCAGATGCCTACGAGTGCAAAATGCTAAATAAGACTGAGTTGTCACCACAACACCCGCCATGCTTTTATTTCTAGAATGTTTATGTTGCTAAGATATTTTTTTAATATGATGCTAATTAATGGACCAGTTAATAATTCAGATGAAATGTTTCAATGAGATTAATAACAAGTTTGCCAAATGTCCATTCAACTCTGCATTGTGCAGAGATGTGGTTTGGATCATGGATAACAGTTTTGTCATTCAGAATTTATTACTATAACAGTATCTGATTCTTGCTTCTTTTTTTTATTCTTCTTCTTCTTTTCTTCTTCTTTTTCATGAATAATTTTTTAAAGAGATATAATTGAAAACACTACACACTTTAAAAATGATCATTACAAAATATTGTCCTGACTCAAAGCATGTTAAAGATATAACATCGAATATGTTATTGTAATTTCTGTTATGTTATGTGTTCTCAAAATTCTCTGTACAGGAGCCATTCCAACCAGATTGCTCTTAACATATACCTACCAAAGGAAAACCTTTTTTTTTTTCTTTTTTTTTAAACTTGGAAACACAAACATGCCATATTGAAAGAAAAAAAATCTTACAGAAGTTTGTAAACAGAAACAAAAAAATGCAGAGTGAAAAACATTGACCAAACGTTGATTATATATGAAACTGAACCCTCTGGAGGCCATGATTGAAAAAAACCCTCATCCAGGTTTGCAAAAAAATAGATATTTGAAAAAAGAAGAAGAAATAAACTGGTTTGTTAAGAAAAGACATTTTGCAAAAAGATATGTGGAATGTTTGAAAGACGAGATGGACATTGGTAGGTAAATAGATATGTGATGTTTGAACCCCAAGATGCCATATTGAAAAAAAAAATGGATGGAAGTTTGTAAACATGTACATGTATATTAGATATTTAAAACATTTATGGAAGTTTTTTTTAAACAGCTATACGATCGTCTTCGTATATGCCTGATGCAATGTAAATTATTTCTTGACCAGTTATTGTTAATTGTCCATTTCAAGTGTGTCAGTTTTGTGCCAAATTTTATTGATCTCATTCTGTATATGATTCTAATTATTTGCAGCGTATCAACAGAACTGGACACGAGAGACCTGCCTTACAAACAGAAAGGCCATATTAAAAATAACTTGTTTCCCATCAGTTGTACACAGCGAAACCTTTCTAAAACCAATCGCACTAAGGACCTAATATTTGTCCCATTTAGACAGGATCCAGTGTTTAGAGTGTCATGTTTTAGAATTTAGAAAATTCAGGACCGTGAAACTTGGCTGATTTTGACAGCATTTCAGTTTGTCCAGGGTCCAGTTTAGACAGGTTTCATGTCAGGGACATATTATTTAGACAGGATCTGGTTTTTAGAGGGTTGCGTTTTAAAATTTAGATAATTAGGGACCGAGAAACCTGGCCAGTTATGATAGGGTCCAGTTTAGAAAGGTTTCATATCAGGGACATATTATTTATCCGATTTAGACAGGATCTGGTTTTTAGAGGGTTGTGTTTTAAAATTTAGATAATTAGGGACAGTTATGACAGGGCCCAGTTTAGACAGGTTTCACTGTAATTGTAAAACATAAGCTGCCATTTAGTTACCTAAGTTCGTTTATTTGTTTTTCTTTTGCAAATGAAGAAAAGAAATTGTTCTTCCGTGTTTAAATATTTTTTTTAAACTTGAGTGTATAAGTGGACAAAACCCTAATTTGCATTATATTCAAGTTTGCATCCGAGTGTAGACTCTTTTTTTTTTTTACATTACATGTAAAGCAGTTACATAGGTGTAAATTAAGAACTTCACTTTGTCATGTAAACACCACTTTGTTGGGTAAAGTTAACTTTGATGAATGAACACCACTTTGTTGGGCCCAGGCCCCCCAACCCCCCCAATAATTTTGGCTTTTTTTATTTTATAACCTTTACATCTTGATTGAATGTAAAAGCTGTAGTGAGATTAATGGCGAGAGTTACAGTTAAACTGAATCATGCCCTTGGACCCCCCAAATACCTCGCGCCTTTGGCACTCATTCAATTGGGGCCCCTCCAATGTCCACCATGCTACCGGCCTGATGAACATCACTTTGTTGGATGAACATCACTTTGTTGGTGAACATCACTTTGTTGGGTGAACATCACTTTGTTGGGTGAACAGCACTTAATGAAATAAACTTTTGATGGTTCAGAGTCTGGCATTAAGTTTGATGAGGATCTGTTATTTTGTATTTGGCCTTTCTAACAATTGCAGTGGAGAATATAGTAGGCATTTAACCCCTTGACCACAGAATTGACACACCAGAGTGTCTGTGCTGTAGATTTGTTCTTTAGTAGTGATGAAGGGGTTAATTTAGCATAGAACTGGTTAGTTGTTTTAGATTAGTTTCAGAAGAGTTTCTTACAGTGTGCAACAAGTTGTCTCCCTTAAATCGTAACCAGTTAACATCCTGCCACGTCACATGACCAGTTTGGCACTTCTGGCTTTTTCAGCAAACATTGCCAACAGTGGTCACGTGAACAGTCTGCTGTTTACAGACACACCCATTGTCATCTTTTGTTATTTTTTGATAATACATACTGTTAACACATATATGTGTGATAACAATTTCTTGACATATGGCTGGCTGGTGATGATAGTGCCATACCATCCAATGAAAAAACAAACATTATCACAGTTGATTACACTGTGACCTATAAGTTAACCTGACATTGACTTGTCTGTGATGCGTAAGACAGAAAGAAATGTTTTATTTAACGACGCGCTCAACACATTTTATTTATGGTTATATGGCCTCAGACATATGGTTAAGGACCACACAGATATTGAGAGGAAACCTGCTGTTGCCACTTCATGGGCTACTCTTTTCGATTAGCAGCAAGGGATCTTTTATATGCACCATCCCACAGACAGGATAGCACATACCACAGCCTTTGATATACCAGTCATGGTGCACTTGCTGGAACGAGAAATAGCCCAATGGGCCCACCGACAGGTATCAAGTGAGCACTTTACCACTGTTAGTTAACATCATGTGCAAGGGTTGTAAATAGGTTTTAGTTGGAAAAGACATTTAAATTTGCTTAAAACCTGGTTTTTGAGGATATGTAAGAAATAGAATACTACATTTGTATTTTACAGTTTGTTTAAAAATGTATCCCAACTTGCTTTTGCTCGTTAGATATGTTTTAAAAGTCAAATTGTGAAAGCTAGACTGTCTGTATAACTGAATGGATTGGTGGGAGATTTGGGGGTGGGGGCTACTTATGGTGCACTATAGGGTGTTAAAATATGTGATGGTCTATGCAAAAAAAAACAGCCAAAGTTGGCAACAGTAATTCGCATATAAGGTCATTTTAAGTAATTAACACAAACATTAACCTTTTTTAAAAATTAACTAACTAATGCAAAACAATATCTTTACTTTCTGCTTACAAAAGATGTAAGGGATATGAATATTCTAAAAGATGTGAAATATGTTTGCTTATTTTTTTTAGAGAATAAACCCACTACATTTTTCCATTAGTAGCAAGGGATCTTTTATATGCGCCTGCCCACAAACAGAATAGCACGTACCACAGCTTTTAATGTTCTAATTGTGGTGCACTGGCTAAAACAAGAAACAGCTCAGTGGGTCCACGAACGGGGATCGATCCTAGACCGACTGCAAATCAGGCGAGCACTTAACCACTGGGCTACATCTCACCTTATGCACTAAAATATAATATGCCAACCATTTTTTTAATCAACCATTGTAGATTTATTTTTATTTAATTTTACCAGTTCCCATGGGGATCGAACAAAGTAATTTTTAGTGGCCTGAATCGAAAAACTACTGGACTCGGGTCTCCGTATTCTAGAACCTCTGGATCAGGTTTAAGACAAGTTCAACATAAAAGAGTTTTATCTGCAGTTAATAATTCAAGCTTAGTTATTGAATTTGACTGGTTTAAGTGGATGGCAGGATATATGGCTACTGGTTTAATTGAAATGACAACAAATTTGCACTGTTTGAAAATTTTAGATGTAGCATTAATATTGTTGGTGTTTTAGTGCTGATGGACAGCGTGTAAAAAGTTCCATTGTTTACTATTAACGATTGTTTACTATTGACAATTGTTTACTATTAACAATTGTCTACTATTAACGATTGTTTACTATTGACGATTGTTTACTATTAACGATTGTTTACTGCTGAGTGCAGACTGTCTTGTCATTTCCCATTTCACTGTATATTTCTATCATTGTTACATTTTGATAGGTGGCGCCACAAGTCTTTGTAAATTTTCCATGTACACAAAAGATGTCAGTCTGGTGCCAGTAATTAGCAAGATGTAGAGTATGTGTTTAGTAGTGTTGAAATAAAATGCTCCTACAGGCAGTAGCTAGAGGGAATTTCCCTATTAGCTCAGTTGGTAGAGCGCTGGATTCTCGTAGTGAGAGTCCGTGGAGGTTGATTTTTATTCTGTTACTTTTGGAGCCGACGTAGGGACTGAGTGTGTTCTTAACACAAGAATACAATTATAACCCATTCAGGACCTGTAACAGTTCACTGCCCGTGGCCCACAGCTCCTGGATGTAGCTTCACTTGGGCTGGCAGTATGTAGTATTGTAGGTATAAAGTGCTCCTACTGGCAGTAGCTTGTGGGAATTTCCCTATTAGTTCAGATGGTAGAGCACTGGATTCTTGTAATGATTGTCCGTGGTTCAAATCCCCTCAGTGGAAGTTGATTTTTCTGTTAACCTCGTACTGAGTGGAGGTTTTAAAAATTACCAAATGTTTGACATCCAATAGCTGATGATTAACTACTCAATGTGCTCTAGTGGTGTCATTAAACAAAACAAACTTTAACTTTGTTCCTTGGTTTATCTGCTGGGAAGTATTGATTGAAATAAACAGTTAAAAAAAGAAAGAAAAGTAAATTGTCCAGTGAGATGGTTTGAACCTATGACCCTGTGCTTAGAAGTTACGTTCTCTGTCACCGAGACAGATGCATTCACCTGATGGAGAAGGCGGGATGTAGCCCAGTGGTAAAGCATTTGCCAGATTGCTCTTTCTTGTTCCAGCCAGTTCACCATGACTGATATATCAAAAGCTGTGGTATGTGCTATCCTGTCTGTGGAATGGTGTATATATAAATGATCCCTTGTTACTAATGGAAAAATATAGTGGGTTTCCTCTATGACTATATGTCAAAATTACCAAATGTTTGACATCCAATAGCCAATGATTAATAAATGAATGTGCTCTAGTGGTGTTGTTAAACAAAACAAACTTCTTTTTATAAAACTTTGTTCCTTGGTATACCTGTTGGGGAGAATTGGTTAAAGTAGAGTTTTAATAAGTCAATCGTCCACCGAGATGATTTGAACCTGGGACTCTTTGTTTTAAAGTCACCTTCTCTCACGGAAGGAAGGAAGGAAGGAAATGTTTTATTAAACAACACACTCAACACATTTTATTTAAGGTTATATGGCATCAGACATATGGTTACGGACCACACAGATATTGAGAGAGAGAACACGCTGTCGCCACTTCATGAGCTACTCTTTTCGATTAACAGCAAGGATCTTTTACATGCACCATCCCATAGACAGGATAGCACATACCACGGCCTTTGATGTACCAGTCATGGTGCACTGGCTGGAATGAGAAATAGCCCAAAGGGCCCACCGACGGGGATCGATCCCAGACCGAGCACGCTCTTTACCACTGGGCTACGTCCTGCCCCTTCTCTGATGGACTGAAATGCTACTTGTAATCGACTGGTGTCCTTTGTTTGCTGGTTTGTGGTACAAAGACTGGTGATACTGTATTATGTATGATACAAACGGCAACCTCGTTATATTGCAGGTATAACAGTTATTATCATCATCATCATTATTACCATTATTTATTTATTATTATTTATAACAATATTATTATTATTTATTATGATGGTTTACCCATTAAGGCTGTATATTCATGCAATGTTCAAGTTTGAGTGATTTAACCCTTTTGCTGTCAAGACTGTTTTGTGCATTGTTATTTGTTTGTTTTTATTGTTGTTGTTGTTTATGGGTTTTTTAAGAACAAAAAATGGTCATCACAATGAGTTACCGGTAATTGTTTTTATGTTTTCAGTCATTACTTCAGTACAGTCTTCAATGATAAAGAATTTTGCCAAACGTTTTTAAGATAAATAACACACAAAATGTTATCTTCTGATTACATAGACTTGATTACATCAGACTTGATTTAGACTTGATTACATCAGACTTGGTTTAGACTTGATTTAGACTTGATTACATCAGACTTGGTTTAGGTTTGATTACATCAGACTTGGTTTAGACTTGATTACATCAGACTTGGTTTAGACTTGATTACATCAGACTTGGTTTAGACTTGATTACATCAGACTTGATTTAGATTTGATAACTTCAGACTTGGTTTAGATTTGATTACATTACATCAGACTTGGTTTAGATTTGATTACATCAGACTTGGTTTAGACTTGATTACATTAGACTTGGTTTTGACTTGATTACATCAGACTTGGTTTAGGTTTGATTACATCAGACATGGTTTAGACTTGATTATATTAGACTTGGTTTAGGTTTGATTACATTAAACTTCATTTAGATTTGATTACATCAGACTTGATTTAAGTTTGATTACATCAGACTTGGTTTAAGTTTGATTACATCAGACTTGATTTAGACTTGATTACATCAGACTTGATTTAGATTTGATTACATCAGACTTGATTTAAGTTTGATTATATCAGACTTGGTTTAGGTTTGATTACATCAGATTTGATTACATCAGACTTGATTTAAGTTTGATTACATCAGACTTGATTTAGACTTGATTACATCAGACTTGATTTAGGTTTGATTACATCAGACATGGTTTAGACTTGATTACATCAGACTTGGTTTGATTACATCAGACATGGTTTAGGTTTGATTACATCAGACTTGGTTTGATTACATCAGACTTGGTTTAGACTTGATTACATCAGACTTGGTTTAAGTTTGATTACATCAGACTTGATTTGATTACATTAGACTTGGTTTAGGTTTGATTACATCAGACTTGGTTTAGGTTTGATTACATCAGACATGGTTTAGGTTTGATTACATCAGACATGGTTTAGGTTTGATTACATCAGACATGGTTTAGGTTTGATTACATCAGACTTGGTTTAGGTTTGATTACATCAGACTTGGTTTAGGTTTGATTACATCAGACTTGGTTTAGGTTTGATTACATCAGACATGGTTTAGGTTTGATTACATCAGACATGGTTTAGGTTTGATTACATCAGACTTGGTTTAGGTTTGATTACATCAGACATGGTTTAGGTTTGATTACATCAGACTTGGTTTAGGTTTGATTACATCAGACTTGGTTTAGGTTTGATTACATCAGACTTGGTTTAGGTTTGATTACATCACACTAAATTTGCATCAAACTCAATTTCTACAGACTTCATTTCTGCAATGGATTTTATTACATCAGATTTGATGTCTGAGATATTTTGGAAAATAATGTTAAATAATAAACTTCATAAATGCTTTCTGTTCACTTGTTTTAAAGAGCTTGCGTCAGAACTTCCTACAAATGATTCCCAGTCAGTTTTGAGTAATCTAGTATATTCTTTTAAGAATATTCTAAACTTTCATTAGATATTTGAATTCTTACATGATATATGGGCATTGTAGTCAAGTTAAACCAAGTTATTTAATTAAGTTATGAAAATCTGTTGACTATTCTGTTAATGTATTGGAAGTATTCTTGGCAGCCAAAGGGTTAAGTCTGGTTTGAACTGTGATCACCATTCTCAACACAGGGCTTCTAGATTATGGTAGCCCTACTCCCATGGCTAGTGATATTCAATGATGGGCTAGTAAATAACTAATATTGCCATGCCCAATGGCTAGTGAAAAAAAAGAAGTCAAATGTTGCAGTTAAATCTGTTTTGTAAATATGAATATCCTGCCCACCCATCCCCAATGTTAATGTTTTTAAGCTCTATCTCCCTCTTTAGGTGACATATCTGATTATTACTATCATTTAGTAAAATTGTATTAACTTAAAGTAAAGTAGGGCTAGTGAATTTTTTTAAATCACTGACCCAACGGCTGGTGGATTTTATAAAAATTATAGAAGCTCTGCAATGGTGATATGAATGGTTTTTCTTTTAGGGAATGTTCAAATGTCAGATGGCTTATCTTGTCACAACATTAGTGCACTTTATTCACAAGCTTGTTTTCCTAAGGTTAATATTTTTCATGAAGCAATACTTATGTAGTGTCCAAGTTTGATATCCTTTAGATTTTTTTTTTTTATTATGATTTTTTTTTCAAATCTGGAAAGGTAGAGTGCCATGATTCCACTTGATTACGGGTACTAGTTTGTGACATGTTGGTAGACCAAGTAATATCTTGGAGCTTTTTAAAAGATTGGCTTGCAAGAGTTTGTCCCCCAACTGCAGCTTGATGATCAAGCTTGGTTTTCTTCGCACCAGTTGTATTTGTTGGTTTGTAGGCAAAAACTCGCACCAGTTGTATTTGTTGGTTTGTAGGCAAAAACATTTATTGAAGTAGTACAAATAATGGAATGGAAGTTTGTGTTTGTGTGTGTGTGTGATTGAGAGAGAGAGAGAGAGAGAGAGAGAGAGAGAGAGAGAGAGAGAGAGAGAGAGAGCAAGCAAGCGATAGGGTGGGGGTAGAAAAGAGGGGAGAGAAGGGGAGATGTTTTCAAATAAAAAAAATTGCAGCATAGAGTATTACATTTGTTTTTAAATATTAAAAATCACACCTAAAATTTAAATGAATGAAAGAATGAGAAGGTTGTTACTGTATCCAAATCTTTGACATTCAATAGCTGATGATTGATAAATTAATGTGCTCTAGTGGTGTCATTAAAGAAAACAAACTTCTTCTGTATCCAAATCGGTCTTAAGATTTCATTTTGACTATTTCTGTGAAGAGCCGATGAAATATTTATATTCAGGAGTATTAACTTCATTACAACTGGAACGCAAAATAAACAAATGCATATATTATTTCAACAGTAAAGTACTTTAAAATTAGTATTTTAAAATTGGCTAAAGTTGTAAACAGCAAGCCAACAGGCCCATGTACCAACAAATAACACTGGTGTCTTTAATGGCTATTCCTGTTAAATTCTAAATTTCACAGTTATACATAGTAAATATTACAATTATTACGTCTTGAATACATGTTACTGTGAACATATTCTGTGTAAGAAATGGGTGATGAGGAAAAATTAAACATGATTTAGCCTACATTGTATGGTGGCCCTATTGCATATTTCAATTAAGGATTGTCTGTTATTTCTTTTACATTCATCTGGGTATGAATTTTTTTTTTTAAAAATACACAAACCGTGTGAATTGGCGAATTCTTACATACGTTTGCGGATGATTTCTTTTGTTCATACCCTGATGAAAGTGACAGAAATAACAGAAATCTTTAATGAAATATGTAATAGGGCCACATACTTACTAATAATAACCTTAAAAGTTCATATTTTATTTCAAATTATTTTTAGTCTCGAAACAATAATGCTCAATACGATAAAATGACATAATCAGATGCGACGTTCCCCGACGATGTAATTTTTACATTCATTGAAAAATGAACAAACTCCCGTTGCTACGGCTGGATCCAATGGGATGACGTTATATTGCAATTAATGTAACGGACATTTAATTATTTCTTGTTTGTTTCTGTCATCTAACTACATGTACAGTATAAATTCTCCACAGAACAGGGAAACAGATGTTCAAAGACAAGACAAAAATACATCACCAGGGACAGGGAGATATTTTTGCCTGCTGTCCCACTGGACTATGATCATGTTTGGTCCGGAATGTTTTGATTCAGTCCGGTAGAATTTGTAGCTTACCAGACCAAATGTCCAGCTTGAATTTCAACCAATTTCGACCCTTGGTCACTTATTAAAGTATGGCACAATACCAGTCACAATATAAAGGCAAGTATTTCTACACTAGATATAAAACATACATGCATTTGTATGTATTTTAAAGCAAATTTAATACATTTCTCCATTTGAATACAGCCAAACATGTTAAGTTGCCACATAACAAGTATTGGGAAGTGGTCTCTTAAAACGAGGATGTCCCATGGAAAGGTTTGACTCAGTGTGTTGGGGTTTTGTTCTTTGCAAAAACATCGTCATCGTCATCGTCATCATCACCTATACTGAGATTAGAAAACTACATGTAAAACTTGGTTTGATAAGCCTCTTTACGATTCCCATTTCGAAAGCCTTGTCAATATTAGGATTGCTGTTTGGAAAGCCTTGTTAATATTAGGATTGCTGTTTGGAAAGCCTTGTTAATATTAGGATTGCTGTTTGGAAAGCCTTGTTAATATTAGGATTGCATTGCTGTTTGGAAAGCCTTGTTAACTTGAAGATTGCTATTCAGACAGCCTTGTTAACATTAAAATTGCTATTCAGAAAGCCTTGTTAATATTAAAATTGCTATTCAGAAAGCCTTGTTAATATTAAAATTGCTGTTTGGAAAGCCTTGTTAATATTAGGATTGCTGTTTGGAAAGCCTTGTTAATATTAGGATTGCATTGCTGTTTGGAAAGCCTTGTTAACTTGAAGATTGCTATTCAGACAGCCTTGTTAACATTAAAATTGCTATTCAGAAAGCCTTGTTAATATTAAAATTGCTATTCAGAAAGCCTTGTTAATATTAAAATTGCTATTCAGAAAGCCTTGTTAACATTAAAATGGCTATTCAGAAAGCCTTGTTAATATTAAAATTGCTATTCAGAAATCCTTGTTACTTTTAAGATTGCTATTCAGAAAACCTTGTTAATACTAGTATTAAGATTGCTATTTGGAAAGTATTGTTATTATTAAGATTGCTATTTGGAAAGCCATGTTAACATTAAGACTGCTGTTCAGAAAGCATTGTTAATAATAAAATTGCTATTTGGAAAGCCTTGTTAATATCATTTTATAAAGTCTTACAGTTAAGATTTCACTTAAGAAAGCTGTTAGGATTCTTGATTAGAAAGCCTTATTAGATTACTATTTAGAAAGCCTTAAGATTTCAGTTTAGAGCGTATGGTCAAGATTTCTATTTAGAATGTATGATTATGATTCTTGTCGAGAAAGCCTTGTTCAGATTTCTACTTAGAAAGCCTTGTTAAGATTTCTTTTTAGACAGGCTTGCTAAGATTCCTGTTTAGAAAGCATGCATCGTAGTGTAGTTGTTGAGTGCTGAGACCAAGAGAGACATCATGGACTTGTTTTTATACGACATTTCTTTCAATCTTAGATTACATTTACTGTATATTTTTTCTTTAGAATTTGCGTGGAAACATCAATACTATTATGAATTCAATAAAGTTTAATATGGTTGTACTCTTTTGTTTGTCTTTCTGATGGTCTTGCTTGAAGCAAATGTCAATAAAAGATATACTAAAAGGCAAAAGTTATTGTGATACACAAAAGACAAAGATAATTGATGATAAGTTTTTACTGCCATGTATAAAACGTTATAATATGGAAAGAGAAATGTCTGAGCAATAGTCCATGAAAAGGGCACACCTGCCACATGCAAATGAGCCACATCACTAGAAGGGGTCCAGAGTGAAGTTCACACAGTCAGTAGCGAGTGTGTCCACCTTGAGCACTGATACAGGCCTGGCACTGTCATCTCATTGAGACCACTAAATGCTGGAGAAAGTTCCTGGGAATGCCCGTTTCGCAGATGCTTGGTTAGGATCCATGTGTCTTGGCGAGGAGTTGTCACGGGTGGTCGGCTGCTACAGGGACGGTCCCTGACCTGGTTGTTTTGTTGATATTGTTGTCATAAGTGCCATATGGTGTTTTTGTGGACGTTGAATTAACGTGCGACATCACGCTGTGAGGTCACAGATTCAAGCATCAGTATGACCCGCCATCTGTCATTTTCACTGAGGCGTGGCATGACAAAATTGCATCAAACAGTTCACTAATGGTGCTTTTCTGACTTCTGGACTTCTGAAGGCTGCACAGAGTGGCAATGATTTGCAACTGAATGTCTGGCCTGTTGTGGTGAACACTGGACAGCATTTCTCCCGAATATTCCATGTTTCTTGCACAAAGCATGCAATCGCTGCAACAACTGCTTGGTTGCATTTCTTTGAGCTGTTTCATGCACATTTTCTCTGGTTTACATCCATAAATCCATTCACAAATTTATTAATCCCAAACAATCCATGTCACAATAACTTTTGCCTTTTAGTATAGTTACATGGTAAATATATAGTGGCGTCATATTCAGCTGCCCTATGAGTATATTTCGAGGACCAAAGTTTGAAGGTGGATTTAAAGTATTTGAGAACTTTTAGCAAATAGAAAATCACCTAATCATGTAATATGGGAGTTAGAATCATGAGTAAGGTTTCTGTTTCCATTACAGAGGGTGCGGCACCCTAAAGCTGGGTCCCTGAAAAATGGTCACGGGGCAGCAAAATAAGACCCCACCAATATCTGTAACTCATAATAAAATGCCATCATTCAGGAGAGATTCGTCGGTTTGAAATTCGATCATTGTAGGTGTCCCAAAAGTTTCTGGCATGACTGACAGATGTGTGACACTGATACACGGAATACTTTTTTTTTTTTTTCTGATTTTTTTTTTTTTTTTTGTGTTTTTTACTACACGAGTGGCTGTTAAAATACCATTTATCTTACAAGTTGTTTTAAAATGTACCTAATGAGCAAGAGAGATTAATACATTTTTAAACGCGCAACAGTATAATGATCGACTTTGATCATGCTTTTTTTTATTGGATGGTTTGGCTTTGGTGACCTGCTCATCATTTAGGAGCAGCCGGTCGTTTGTTATCTCACATATATGTGTTAACGGAATGTGTTATCACCAACAGTTGTGTAAGAAAAATATTTAATTGGAGTAGGTACCACATCTGAAGTGATGAATGATGCATGTTAAGTGATTCCACTGCACATCTAAACAGTGCAATATTTAATTGGAGTAGGTACCACATCTGAAGTGATGAATGATGCATGTTAAGTGATTCCACTGCCCATCTAAACAGTGCAATAGTTAATTGGAGTAGGTACCACATCTGAAGTGATGAATGATGCATGTTAAGTGATTCCACTGCCCATCTAAACAGTGCAATAGTTAATTGGAGTAGGTACCACATCTGAAGTGATGAATGATGCATGTTAAGTGATTCCACTGCCCATCTAAACAGTGCAATAGTTATGTTTTGAGGTACCCCTCTACATTTTACAGAAGATGGATAAACCTGAGTGTCAAAAAGTAATTAAATATTTAAATTTAAAGAAAACTAAGTGGAAATAAATTCATGCAGACATGACAAAAACATTAAGAACTCGTCTATTGTACATTACTATACAGCAGTGGTGAATTGATTTCAAATGGTAGAAAAAGGCACTGGAGAAAAAATCCATGCTCTGTCCTTGACACAAACAAGTTTGTTTTGTTTGACAATACCATTAGAGCACATAATGGCATTGATTAATTAATCATCAGCTATTGGATGTCAAACATATGGTAATTTTGACTCATCAGAGAAAACCCACTACATTTTTCCATTAGCAGCAAGGGATCTTTCATATGCACTTTTCCACAGACAGGAAAGGACATACCATGGACTTTGACCAGTTGTGGTGCATTGATTGGAAAGAAAGAAAGAAAGAAATGTTTTATTTAACGACGCACTCAACACATTTTATTTACGGTTATATGACGTCAGACATATGGTTAAGGACCACACAGATTTTGAGAGGAAACCCGCTGTCGCTATTACATGGGCTACTCTTCCGATTGGCAGCAAGGGATCTGTTATTTGCACTTCCCACAGGCAGGATAGCACAAACCAAGGCCTTTGTTGAACCAGTTATGGATCACTGGTCGGTGCAAGTGGTTTACACCTACCCATTGAGCCTTGCGGAGCACTCACTCAGGGTTTGGAGTCGGTATCTGGATTAAAAATCCCATGCCTCGACTGGGATCCGAACCCAGTACCTACCAGCCTGTAGACCGATGGCCTGCCACGACGCCACCGAGGCCGGTGATGATTGGAATGAGAAAAAAAACAGTCCGCTGAATGGATACACTGAGGTGGTCGATCCTCCGATGCAATCATGTCAGGCGAGCACTCAGCAGACTCAACTAAATCCTGACCTGTCCTTGACACAGACATGCAGGACAGGTGAATCGGACAATTAGCCTGTATCCAGAACTAAATCCTGACCTGTCCTTGACACAGACTTGCAGGACAGGTGAATCGGACAATTAGCCTGTATCCAGAACTAAATCCCATCCTGTCCTTGACACAGACTTGCAGGACAGGTGAATCGGACAATTAGCCTGTATCCAGAACTAAATCCTGACCTGTCCTTGACACAGACTTGCAGGACAGGTGAATCGGACAATTAGCCTGTATCCAGAACTAAATCCTGACTTGTCCTTGACACAGACTTGCAGGACAGGTGAATCGGACAATTAGCCTGTACCCAGAACTAAATCCCATCCTGTCCTTGACACAGACTTGCAGAACAGGTGAATCGGACAATTAGCCTGTATCCAGAACTAAATCCTGACCTGTCCTTGACACAGACTTGCAGGACAGGTGAATCGGACAATTAGCCTGTATCCAGAACTAAATCCTGACCTGTCCTTGACACAGACTTGCAGGACAGGTGAATCGGACAATTAGCCTGTATCCATAAAACATCAGCGGAACAAATTCTGCATGGTTATCTAAATATGAATAAAATGTCTGCAAATAAGTACCAAGAATGTTAACGGCTAACTACAAATGGCCAAAATGCAAATATCTCGACATCTTCTGCAAAGGGGGGGGGGGGGGGGGGGGAGAGAAGGTAGCTCAGTGGTAAAGCACTCGATGCACAGTCGGTGGGCTATTTCTCGTTCCAGCCAGTGCACCACGACTGGTATATCAAAGGCCGTGGTATGTGTTATCCTGTTTGTGGGATGGTGCATATAAAAGATCCCTTGCTGCTAATCGAAAAGAGTAGCCTATGAAGTGGCGACAGTGGATTTTCTCTCTCAATATCTGTGTGGTCCTTAATCATATGTCTGATGCCATATAACTGTAAATAAAATGTGTTGAGTGCATTGTTAAATTAAAAAAAATCCTTTCTTTTCTTTCTGCAGGGTGATCAACTTTCCCAAATGTTTCTAAAAATCTAGAATTTGTTTCTGTATTTGGAATTCTGGAATTGATGTCAAATATCTGGATTGAAAACAAAGTTACCATAAAAAAAAAGATGTTAAAAGCATCTAATTAGTGGATAATACCACTGTGTTTCATTGTTAACTAACAATTTAACCAAAAAGTCCTAAAAAAAAATTCTTAAATTATTATAGTTAAGAACGAAACAGTGCAAGATTTATGAATTTTACAGTTAACAAATATTTGCAACAGAATGCTGAGCAAGCAAATATATAGCAACAGAAACAAAGACATGAAAATTAAAAGTGCAAGAGAACAAACTGAAGTTTTTGGATTCCAAATTCTCAACCGACTCACAATACAGCATATGGAGTGAGTTCGATTCCTAGAACAGACACTGGACACTACATACGGTAGCACATATGACATCAGTGGCGGATCCAAACAATCCATTGGAGAGGGGGGGGGGGGCAATGACATGAGGCGGAATGCCAAGGGAACTTGGGGGAGGTTTGGAAGGGGATCATAAAAAATTAAAATTAATATATATAATAAAATTATAACTGTCGCAAAATTTAGGGGAGGCAGGCCCTTGGGACCCCTCTTGATCCGCCTCTGAACATAACATAGCATTCACATGACATCAGGGTCTGGTATCACTTGTAACACTTACGTCAGACGTACACCATACTTAATGTGTGGCATATGTCTGACGTAAGTGTTACAAGTGCTTTGTGTTACCGGGCCCAGAACCTCAGTTAATCAAGATAAACTTTGAGCGAATCTTGATGAACTAATCAGAACACGACATGGTACACACAACAGTAGGCCAACTTGAACATGGCATAAAAACGCAAAAGAACCTGAAGTAACTAAACCTGAACATGACATAATAATTATTTAATCGTACCGGGAAGTCTACACTAGTCAGCGAAGTTTTTAATTTTTTGCTTGGAGCAAAAAGGGGTTGACTCCCAAACACCCTCTGCACCTGTGTGTGTGTGTGAGAGAGAGAGAGAGAGAGAGAGAGAGAGAGAGAGAGAGAGAGAAAAGAAAGAAAGAAGTGTTTTATTTAACGACGCACTCAACACATTTTATTTACGGTTATATGGTGTCAGACATATGGTTAAGGACCACACAGATTTTGAGAGGAAACCCGCTGTCGCCACTACATGGGCTACTCTTCCGATTGGCAGCAAGGGATCTTTTATTTGCGCTTCCCACAGGCAGGATAGCACAAACCATGGCCTTTGTTGAACCAGTTATGGATCACTGGTCGGTGCAAGTGGTTTACACCTACCCATTGAGCCTTGCGGAGCACTCACTCAGGGTTTGGAGTCGGTATCTGGATTAAAAATCCCATGCCTCGACTGGGATCCGAACCCAGTACCTACCAGCCTGTAGACCGATGACCTGCCACGACGCCACCGAGGCCGGTAGAGAGAGAGAGAGAGAGAGAGAGAGAGAGAGAGAGAGAGAGAGAGAGAGAGAGAGAGAGAGAGAGAGAGAGAGAGAGAGAGAGAGAGAGAGAGAGAGAGAGAGAGAGAGAGAGTCTCAGAGACAGAGTTCAGTGTCAGTTGCGTATAAGTAACAGGGAGATAACTGATAGCCCTCACAACTGTGGAATGTTCACCATGTCTCGTTATTAACATTATCAAAATAATATTTTAATATTCTTCTTTTAGGAAATTATCAAATTCAGTTAACGACTTAAAGTTGCATGCAACAAAATGAGGATGAAAGTCAAATTGATGATTTCTAAAACAAATTGCCAGTTGAAGTTGTATTTACATTTACATTTGTGTTAAAAGTTAAAGAGACTGTCGTAACCTACGTTTGCGCGTAAAATACACTGAGTCAAATAAACTGTTTCATCTTGGCTAATTAGCAAATATGACAGAAGAACGTGTTAAATAAGGTATTGTTTTTTTTATTGTATGACGTCCAAAGAAAGAATAGGAATAAATGTTGAGTTAAAAATCTGTTCGATGCGCCCACAGCATTCGTTAAAACCACAAACAGTCAAAATGGTAATTCACAAGTAGGATCGTCTGATGAAATCACAGATTCAGCAGAGCGTATGCCCTCCAAGAGTACCCACAACTGCAAGGCAACAATTTCTCGTTGACTGCCTGATATGTGTAAAGTCTGCATTAGGGATACGGCGTCGTTTCACTAATGAGGCACCAAGTTCCTGCAAAGTCTGTGAAGGGTTCCTGAGAGTGTACAGACGTCTTCCCAGCACATCCCAGACGTGCTCGATGGGATTCAGGTTGGGCGACATTGAAGGCCAATCCATGACATTGATGCCCACGTTCCTCGGGTAATCCCTTGTCAAGATGGCCGTGTGGGGTCTGGCGTTGGCATGCTGAAAGATCAGGCCTGGACCAGGAGCTGCCATGAAGGGCACACGTTCCTAGGCCAGCACCTGGTCACGGTATGCAGCAGCGTTGAGGTTGCTACGGATGACAAAAAGTCGAGAACGTCCAATCCATGACATTGATGCCCACGTTCCTCGGGTAATCCCTTGTCAAGATGGCCGTATGGGGTCTGGCGTTGTCATGCTGAAAGATCAGGCCTGGACCAGGAGCTGCCATGAAGGGCACACGTTCCTAGGCCAGCACCTGGTCACGGTATGCAGCAGCGTTGAGGTTGCTACGGATGACAAAAAGTCGAGAACGTCCATTTCCACAGAAAGCACCGCAAACCATCACACTTCCGCCTCCGAATCTGTCAACTTCACGGACACAACACCAGCAGCATGACGTTCACCACTTCCATCTCCAAACCCTCTGCCTGCCATCGGCAAATTGCAGTGTGAATCTTCATTCATCACTAAACACGACTCTATTCCATTCCCTCCGAGTCCACACACTCAGATGTGGTCTACCTGGTCGGGGGCGATCAGCTGGGGTGCCCGTTTGTTGTACTCGTGTTCGCAGATCATAAATTGCCTGTCGACTGCAACCCAACGCTCTTGGATCAATCACTGTCGGTGGACCCATTGGGCTATTTCTTGCTTCAGCCAGTGCACCATCAAAGGCTGTGGTATGTGCTCACAGTTGACGTCTTTATATTAGGCCTACACATGCAGTCAATGAGGAGGCGTTGCCTTGCAGTTGTGGGTACACATAGAGGGCATACACGCTACTGAACCTGTGATTTCATCAGACGACCCTGCTTGTGAATTACCATTTTGACTGTTTATGGTTTTGACGAATGCTGTGGGTGCATCGAACAGATTTTTAACTCAACATTTATTCCTATTCTTTCTTTGGACATCATACAATAAAAATATATTTTATTTAACACGTTCTTCTGTCATATTTGCTAATTAGCCAAGATGAAACGGTTCTGAAGTTTTTAATTTTTGTATTTTTGTTTTGTTTTTCTGTAAGTATGAATTGGGTCTCAGCTTCAGGAAACATTCAAGCGATCAGATCACTGGCGTAGGAAGCGGGGGGGGGGGGGGGGGGGGGGGGGGGGAATGCTTTATATTTGCTTTATAATAGTGTAAAAGTGTGTAAATATAAAACCCCTCACTGCTCAAGCAAAAAAATTTAAATAATAATAATAAATAAATAAAAAAAATTCAACAGCCTACATTTGCCGGTACTTACTACAATAATCTGTCTGGCAGAAACGTGTTTGAACTGCAGCAAACAGAACAGTCTTTTTAAAACATTTTGGTATGGGGAGGAAAAGAAGTTTATTAAAGTTTATTTTGTTTAACGACACCCCTTTCATATACTCACCAAGCAAATGTAGGCTGTTGAATATTTATTTATTTTTTTTTTTTTTGCTTGAGCAGCGAGGGGTTTTGACTGTCAAAACCCACCAGTGCACACGCGCCTTGTTTGAGCTTGCCGAAGGCAAATAAGCCGAGCTCTCATATAGAGTAAAAAGTTTGTTTTGTTTAACGACACTACTAGAGCACATTGATTTATTAGTCATCGGCTATTGGATGTCAAACATATGGTAATTCCGCCATATAGTCTTAGAGAAGAAACCCGCTAACAGCTATTGGGTGTCAAACATTTGGTAATGTAGTTTAAGAGAGGAAACTCGCTACATTTTTTCCCATTAGTAGTAAGGGATGTTTTATATGCACCATCCCACAGACAGGATAGCACATACCACGGCCGTTGATATATCAGTCGTGCCCTCCAAGTTGAAGGCAGATTATTATATAGGTGACCACACAGAAAACAAGTTGAATTTTAACTCTCAATCCTGAAACTGAGGAGGTGGTGACCGCCCACGCAGACCCAGTGTCTCTTACACCTGTGGTGGCTATTAACACGGGTCGCGTGCAAAGAGTTCCCCCACTTTTTACACGGTTTGACCGGACAAGAATCGTCTAGACACGAGAACCACACGGGCATTGTTCGCGGCAGTAAAGCAGTAGAACTGTCATATCAAATATTCACGGTGGGGATTACGTTGTAACAGGTTGGGCGGTTTTTTCACAAGGTGTATGTGTTAATTCGCCCACAAGAGACCTAGTTCAATGAAATGAGGCGAAAACATCGCCGACAAAAAACACACCACTGCCTGTTTTACGTGCCCCTATAATATTAATAGCGGGTGGCAGACAACCTAGGCTGGTATGTTGTGCTGTAATCGTTCCCTTGTGGTATCACTGTGTGTACGTTGAACTGATTGACAGCTCGATGGTGATTTCTTGCACGTCAAAATTTATAAAAAGAAAGAAAAAAAAGTTTGGTTTCTTTTGTTTAACGACACCACTAGAGCACACTGATTTATTAATCATTGGCTATTGGATGTTAAACATATGGTAATTTTGACAGTTATAGAGAGGAAACCCGTTAAATTTTTCCATTAGTAACAAGGGATCTTTTATATGCACCATCACACAGACAGGATAGCACATACCACAGCCTTTGATATACCTATCATGGTGCACTGGCTGTGACGAGACCAAAATTTATAGAAACTGGTGTTACCACAGCAGATACCCATTTACTTTAACCTATGTCCTCGACCAAAGAAGAAGAAGAAAACGAAGAAAAAAGAAAGAAGAAAGAACGATGAAAGAAAGAACAAATATATAAAGAACCAAAGAAAAAAGAAACATAAGAAATAAAGAACATGTACCCGAACAACAAACCAAGTTATGTTTCGACCTATAAAGAGATAAACAGTATCGAGTTACAAAAATCTACCCTATATCAACCAATCTGCACTTAGCCAGACGGTGCCCTGTGCTCAGTGGCGTGTTCAGGAGGTCGAGCGCTCGCGATCAATTTGACTGGTACCATCGTCTGCTTTAATACCACACCCGTTTACGTTAGATGATAGTCCTCGTCCTTCCCAGCATGCCTTAGTTTTTCACGGGTCAGACATATTGTGTAATACAAACGAATATCTACAGTACGGTTGATACACATTGAATGAATACACAATGACGGTTTGTTTAACTACACATGTATATATCAGCACCTGTTCCAAGAATCAGAATGTATTCAGAATGTGTGTGTGTGTGAGAGAGCGAGAGAGAGAGAGAGAGAGAGAGAGAGAGGGGGGGGGGGGGGGGGGGGGAGAGAGAGAGAGAGGGGGGGGGGGGGGGAGAGAGAGAGAGAGAGAGAGAGAGAGAGAGACGCCATATTATAGGCTAGTCCTGCAATAAAGCAGCAATTGGTATTTATTTTATATAATTTATATGCACTTTCCCATAGACAGGATAGCACATAGGGCCAACTAGTGAGACTGGTTGAGATAAAAAAAAAAAAAAAAAAAAATCCAGTCAACCGAGGGGTCGATCCTGCAACCCGTCGTACCTAAGACGAACGCTCAACCAACGAGCTACACATACATTCTACTCTGCCTGCCACACAGTTTCACGAATTCCCTTGGTATACTGAATACCAAAAGAAACGCAAATCAAGAGTATGGCATTTATGCTTACTTTGCAATAAGAAATTAGAATAGGCTATTTTTAGTTGATTACAAACGGAATATCAAGCTGTAATTATCATGAATCTTAGTGCATGCTGATATCTTCTCTTTTTAAAAAAAAAACTAAATTAGTATAGTTACACTATTAAATTCGCGTTTGTGTTGGTGTTTGGTATATTAAAGTCGCAGACCCTAGTTTCAAGCCGTGAAAATTGACACTAAATTCGGTTAATCAACAAATCTGTAACACATTTAGATTAAAGTTACATTATCTGGTTACCATATTATAACATCATGTACAAATGTGAAATACAAGCTCAAATGCACTTTTTAAAAAGTCGTGTGTATTCGCTATGAACGGATATCGTCAAACGTATACGCTTGATTCGTCGCCTTTGCCGCCATAGCTCGGCAAAGCACAAACGACAGCCTGTTGTCAGTTTCATTTAACACGTGCGTTTGCCGATTTCAAATTGTAGGGTTCGTCTCAAAAAATTAAAAGAGAAATCTTGCGCTGTAGTTAAAACCGGTTTGATCTTGACAACGTATTATCGACAGTCGTACCTTCCTATTTCAGAATTGATATTTTATAAAGTGTTAGTAGAACTTTCAAAGTTTAGTTTGTATACTAGTAACACATTAATCATGTATATATTTTTAAAATAAAATATACTAAAGTTGACAATGAACGTTTTCACTTCTTAATTTTACGTGTTAAAATCGACAAATTCAAATAAATATTATTTCGTTTGGAAAGGGTAGAGTTGGGGGGGGGGGGGTTGTTTAACGACATCAAAGATAAAGCATATTGATTTAATAATCATCCGACCCCATACAACCGTAAATAAAATGTGTGGAGTGCGTCGTTAAATAAAACATATCCTATCCTTCCTTCCATCTGCTGTTGGATGTCTAACATTTGGTAATTTTGACATATAATCTTAGAGAGGAATCGGGTGCATGTGCAGGGGGGAGGGTATTGGAGGTCGAAACCCTTACTTGCCCAAGCTTAAAGAAAATTGAAATGTATTTTTTGGGGGGAGCATGGTCCCATATAAACTTCGCTTAACACAGTCTATAACCCCAACCCCACTGAAATCCCTGCACACGCGCCTTGGAAACCCGATACATTTTTTTTTAGCAAGGGATTGTTTATATGTACCATCCCACAGACAGCATATCACATACCATGGTATTTTTGTATACCCGCCGATGGGGATCGATCCTAGACTGACCGCGCATTTCCAAAAAAACACCTTTTTAGGTCTAAGTAATGAATAAAAATAACAGTCTTGAAAAATGTTACGTAAATCAAACACAGTACTCTCTTCCTCTACCCCTAGAGCGGTACGTAATTAGTAACACCCCCTTACATGTAACGCGTATGCCAACAGCTGGCCACTGTCAAAATTTCAAGGCAAATTCCCCACTCACCGACCCCTGGAAAGGCGTTGTACCATACCTCTATGGATATAAATATGTTTTGGAGATATGAGACGACCCCTCAATCAAGACAGTTAAATTTGTTTAAAAATTGCGAAATCTCACGTGATCTCTTGTTGGGGAATTCTATACTTGTGATAAGCCAATGAAAACCGAGATCGGTACGAGCCCGTCAAAAGTGTTCCACTTTCAAAATCATGACTTTGTTTTTGACCTGGATAAGCCAGCGTAGTGAAACCAATGCGGAGTACGGCGTCATATATGCACCAAACGTAATTGGATTTTCTGTTCTATATGCTTAAATAATAAAAATATTTCAGGGAATGTAGTTTTAAGTTACAGCAGAGAGAAACAAGAGAGTCTGTGACTTTAAAACGAGGAAACACCCTTAAAAAGTAGCTTAGAGCTCGACTCCATAACCGTTACTCCTCAGACATACGTGCGTTTTTTTAAAATATGAAAAATGCGTTTTGTAGCATTAAAATCACCCTCCCCACAATATATATATATATATATATGTATATAAACCATCGCTGCTGTTATAAAATGGTGCCACATGCCCCACCCCCCCCCCCCCCCCCCACACTCCCCACGCTTACTACGTCAGTGAGAGAGTATCAAACTATGATATAGTTTAGTCATCATGGCTGGTACAGTGGTGCGGACGAGCCCTATTCTGTTTATAAACTCGAGTTATTTAGAAAGATGTCTTCTTGTTTTTTAAACCTTCAAGTAGAAAAGATTACACGAAACCAAGAACTAGTTCACATTGGCCTAACCATTCCTGTCCGTTGATCACGTTACCCAGACGTGACGTCACGCAATGTATGTCATCCTATTTTGGTGAATCATGTTTAGTTTTATAACCTAAACCGGACTTTAATAGCGAACTACACATTGCTATAGCAAGAATTCCTGTAATTATTTTATTAATATTAACTGAATTTCAACAGAAAATATATTAATACTTTAAGTCAAAACTTTTTTTTTTACAACGGGACTCCCAATGCGAAACAGATTTTTCTCAACGAGTGAATAAGCGGTGATTCCCAGAATGAAAAGATAGAAGTTGACCCGGTGTTTGCCAAAATAGTGCCCGCTAAAACAATACTACATGAAGTGGTTTCAACACGTAACAAACTACCAGATAAGTTTTTATTATCTGTGCCCCAAGTCAGAGTCGATACAAATTTATTGTTTGCTTATAATATATACAATTAACACACGTCTACACATGCAATCAACACATGTACCAATTATCTAGAGCATACCAATTTCAACTTTATTTCCCTGCTTACATTAAATTAAGGTTGGAGCACGCTGTCCAGGTCATTCACCTCGACTTAATAGGCTGTCAGCAGACCCTAGTGTCAACCAGTGAAAATGGACACTAAGTCTGGTTGATCTGCAAACCTGTAACACATCTAGATAAAGTTACAACAGGGTTAAACAAGAGCCAGATTTCGAAGGGGAGAGGGGGTATGCTACTCGGCACTCGCCCCTTGCATAAACGTACGAGACGGGGCAAAGGGAGCGTCAGCCCCCTCCCCTCGTGCTGGAGCAAATCCTCAAATTCGGGGAAAAAACGATCAATAGATAACTTGCCTGAAACCTTTTCACTATGTAGTGCCATAATTCTACGCACAATATTAGTTATAAGCCATATAAAAATGCGTAGTGATTTGTTTGCAACCCAAAATAGATGTTTGGCATGTATATATGACAACCAAAATACAAACAAACAAAAACTAAATATTACTATAAAATTCTGTCCCAATATTACCTGGCTATATGTTAGTTTGGCAGTAATGTTAATATGAAGTCAGTTTGTTTTGTTTAACGACACCACTAAAGCACATTGATTTAGTAATCATCGGCTGTTGGATGTCAAACAATTGGTAATTTTGACATATAGTGACTCTTAGAGAGGAAACCAGCTACAATTTTCCATTAGTAGCCAGGGATATTTTATATGCACCATCCGACAGACAGGATAGCACATATCCCAGTCGTGGTGTACTGTCGAGAAATAGTAATGTTAATATGTATATATATATATATATATATATATATATATATATATATATATATATATATATGTTATTCGGATTCGGGAATTTTCGTTTAATTCGGACAAAAATCATCCTACGCCCCTCTCCCTCCAAAAAAATTAAATAATAATAATAATTAAAACAAAGAAAAAAGAAAAGAAATATATATATATATATATATATTTTTTTTTTTTAAATAGCCTGTACGCCTATGCCTGCGTTCAGAGATCTTAAAATTTCGCACCCCGGCACCCTTTCCTTGATTCCTCGCCCACATTAAAAATATAAGAAATTATTTTATACTGATTCATAGCTTCGTAGCCATATTTCAGTTTTATATACAAATATCCAAACATTTTAGATATGACGACCATGTATCTGGTATACCGTAAGTACTTTTCGGGACAAACTAAATAGTAAATGTATATCTTTTTAAGCAACATTTCCTCTCACCACTAAGTAGGTCAACTGGAGGCGCAACCGTCTGAGATTAGATTAACAATTTTTAATTTTTATATAAAAAAAATTGAAGTTTCTCTGGACATACAAAAAAAAAGAAAAAAGAAAAAAAAGAAAAAGAAAAAAAAAGAAGAGAAGTGCTTTGAAGATTCAAGAAATTCTCCCTCACTGTCTGTTTTGGCTATGTTAAAGGTAGTGATATGAGTTGTGTTACCTATTTATTTATTTATTTATTTATTTATTGTGTGAGATAAGCATGTGCCCACCCCTCCCAAATGTCTTGCCATCATCACTTCTGATTATTATATCAACTTGCCTGATTTTTTTTTTTTTTTTTTTTTTTTTTATTTTTTTTTTTTTTTTATTATTTTATTTATTATTTTTTTTTTTTTTGTGTTATGTTATCTACTTAATTGCCTCTCGCTTTAATTTATTTTACTTTACTTTACTTTACTTTACTTTTTTCCATTTTAATTTTTTTCCACCATTGCATTTCAGCTCAGGACACAACGACGGATTTCAGATGAGGATGAAAGTGAAAGTGACAGTAGTGACAGTGATAGTGATAAGAGCGTGTATTTACTTGGAATCAAAGGTACAAACGAGACATTCAAAACAAACACAGGAAGGACAGTTACACAAGAAATAGTAAAGAGATACAATCTAAACCCAGACAGAAAACGTAATTGGTTCATGGAAACCAAAAGGTACAAAACAGAAATGGCTTTAAAAAAATGATATACAAATACAGACATTATGGAACAGTGATTGAAACACTTAATTAATGTAATATACTGAAAAGAACTTAAACAGTAATAGCATACAATGTTTATACTCACCTTTTCATAATAATACATAACTTGCACATTTAATTTTTAATAATTTATACTTACCTTTGAACAAGCAAATTAAATGATGTAAATAATTGTAAATAATATACTTACCGGTTCGTTCCGAGGTTCTGTGAGGCGTAGGGCTGCCAGAAGTCCCTGTTGTTTCGTGAATCTGAAATAGAAAAAATAAATTTTTGAAACTGATTTTTTTTTTTTTTATACATTTCTGATTTACATTGCACAACAAATCTCTCTCTCTGAGATTACAGTATCGACCAATGAGGCAGCAGGAACCATTAGGTTTATAATATTTGTTCCCGGACACTTTTGTCGACGGGGTGTAAGTCTATAGGGCACCTGCTCTTGAACAAAGATGGCGACATGAAGTATTCGTGAGTCGAAGCTATGGTAGAGTTTCCGGGATTTTCTCCGGGTTTAGTGGTGCAGCCAAAGAGCAGAATGACACATAGCTGTCGGTGATTATCAATGTTCGATGCAGGCCATAAAGCGGTACATTCTGGTGTCCATCTGCGGAATTTTAGCTCTCGTCGGTTATTTGAAGTTGAGCATCTTTCATAAACATGCTTTCCCATTGGGCACCAGAGGCGAACGCCACATTTTCCTTGATTCAAACGAGTTGGAAAGTTTCTCCGCGGATTTTATACAGTCACCCAGAAATAGGAGGGAGACGACATCACAGAACAAAAAATCGCGATGTCGAATGGAGACGTGCTTTGATTTCAACCTGTGCAAAAATGGATTCAAGGTTTATGTGTATCCGCTGGATACCTCACACCGTTTGTCGACTACCTACTCTAAGATCCTTACATCTTTCCAAGAGTCGAGGTATTACACATCCGACCCCAACGAGGCCTGCATATTTATTCCTTCCATAGACACCCTCGATCAAGATGTTCTTAGTCAAAATTACATTCATGATGTACAGACCAAGCTTCATAACCTGCCTCATTGGAACAATGGAAAAAATCACATAATATTTAACATGTATTCTGGGACCTGGCCCGATTATGTAGAAACCATTGGCTTTGACATTGGTCAAGCGATGTTGGCCAAAGCCAGTTTTTCAATCGGCCGATATAGACCAGGATTTGATATTTCGTTCCCATTGTTTGCCAAAGATCACCCCCAAAAGGGAGGAGAAAGAGGCTATTTGACTCTTTCCTCCAACAATATTCCGTCTTCGAGGCATTACTTAATGGCTTTCAAAGGAAAACGTTACCTTACTGGAATAGGTTCGGAAACTCGCAATTCTTTGTATCATATTCATAATTCTAAGGATATAGTATTGCTGACCACATGCAAGCATGGGAAAGGCTGGCAGAAGAAGAAAGACGCTCGTTGTGAGAAGGATAACGCTGAATTTGACAAGTAAGATATTAATTAAATTATATAATAGTCAGGGCTAGCTCTGGCACTTACCAAATTAGCCAATTGCGAATTCTGAAAGTGGTTGGCAAATTTTATTTTAATTTGGTGAAATAATTTCATGTAAAAATTGACATTTTTAAGAAAGTAACTGGCGATTTCTGCAATTTTTAAAGTTTAATAGACAATTTGGCAAAACATTTTGCTTACTCAGAGCTAGCCCTGATAGTTCAGCAAGCGCTTGTGCAGGGGGATCAAGACTGGTGAGGGTTCGGGCAATACAATCCCCTGAAAAATATATCTTAAAAAAAGAGTTCGGTTTAAGCTGGGTGTGGGGTGGAGGTTTGGAAGCACATACATGTGCATCATGGGCAAAATCAAGGTAAGCCGAAGATCACTCCTTAAATGATGCCAGGCGAACACTTGTGAAGTTTCAAATGGAACTTATTGCAAGGCAATTAATTTACAAAGTTTTCCTAAAACATTCCAGGCGAGCGTGGAGGGTAGCAGGAGTAATCACCCGCCTTTCCGGGTAATTATGTGATACTACCTACACCCTAGAGCATTATGTCTTTATTAAATGGCCCCTAATGCCAAATTTCAAAGTCTGGCTTGTACTAGGTAGCACAGTATATTTAAAATCAGTTAAATATTATACATGTATGTATTATACCTATCACATTACAACAATACTGAAACTTCTGTGGCAGGTTTGGACCACTGACACAGTGTGCTTTATCACTCCTAAGACCATATTGATCCAGATTCCTACTTACAAATATGTAGTGTGCAGGCTACGATCACTTTTCCAGTTAGAAAGAAAGAAGTGTTTTATTTAACGATGCACTCAACACATTTTATTTACGGCTATATGGCATCAGACATATGGTTAAGGACCACACAGATTTGTTTAGAGGAAACCTGCTGTCGCCACATAGGCTACTCTTTTATGACAGGCAGCAAGGGATCTTTTATTTGCGCTTCCCACAGGCAGGATAGCACAAACCATGGCCTTTGTTGAACAAGTTATGGATCACTGGTCAGTGCAAGTGGTTTACACCTACCCATTAAGCCTTGCGAAGCACTCACTCAGGGTTTGGAGTCGGTATCTGTATTAAAAATCCCATGCCTCTACTGGGATCCGAACCCAGTACCTACCAGCCTGTAGACCGATGGCCTAACCACTACGCCACCGAGGCCGTTTTTTTCCAGTTAGAGGGTGGAATGTAGCCCAGTGGTAAAGAGCTCCCCTGATGAACTTTTGCTCTAGGATTGATCCCCATCGGGGATGGGGGGTGGGTGGGGAGTAGGTGGCTCAGTGGGCTATTTCTCTTTCTGGTCAGTGCACCATGACTGGTGTATTAAAGCCGTAAAAGGCTGTGGTATGTGCTATCCTTTCTGGAATGGTGCATATATGAAAGATCCCTTTCTACCAATGGAAAACTGTGGCGGGTTTCCTCTCTAAGACTGTATGACAGAAATACCAGATATTTGATAACCAGTAGCCAATGATTAATATATCAATGTGTTCTAGTGGTGTCGTTAAACAAAACACACTTTTTTGTCCAGTTCTCAGAATGTTCACCGTTAGGGAAGCCACTGGGTGACCCCACTTTCACCTGTTATACTTAAAGGCAATCAGCAGCCATTAATATTGAACATGTTTTGAGTACAATATAGCCATTAGCCAGTTAACAGAGACATTTTTTAGTCAGTAATAAACAACTCAGTTTAGAACCAATTGAATCTTTATGCTTCCAGTATGGACTACGGTGTAATGAATCGGGTAAACCACAGTAAAATTCATATGCTATACATGGATTGCAAGGCACAATATTTCATAAGAACCGTTGTTCTGTTCGCCTGTTGGTTATGAAACTTTAAATCACAAGAACCGTCATTTGGTTACGTGATGAACATTCGAAAATTAAAAGTACCATATATCAGTAATGAAAGTGAAAATCAGTTTGTTTTTAAATACATTTGAACCACCTATGAAACTCAGAACCGTAGTTCAAGTGTTTTAGGATTAGGTAGGTCTAACTCGTCGTTTACGAGAACTATATTCACGTAACCGAATAATCGGTTACCTAATTAAAACTCATGTGAACTGACTTCCGATTACCTAAGATTTTGAAATATTGTCCCCTGGACTGAGATATTTTTTAAATCCAGTTTTCCTAGACATTTTTATAAATAAAAAGTTAGTTTGTTTTGTTTAATAATGGCAACACTAGAGAATCATTGATTTAATTTATTTTATTAATCATTAGCTATTTGATGTCAAACATTTGGTAATTTTGACACACAGTCTTAGGAGAGAAAATGTGCTGCAGTTTTCTATTCTAGTAGCAAGGGATCTTTTATATGCATAGACAGGATAGCACATACCACAACCTTTGATATACCAGTCATGGTGGATTGGCTGGAACAAGAAATAACCCAATCAGGGCCAACTGACGAGTTGATTCTAGACTGATCGCACATTGTGAGCACTTTAGCATTGGCCCACAAAAGACATTTCATAAATGAAAAGACCTGTTTTGTACAGTGGGAAATTTATAAATAAAGACACCTCAAATGTTTGGAAATTCCTACAACTAACTGGGGAAATTGTAGTTTCATTCATCAGACAAGCTCGCCAGTTTGTAAATATTTTGTTTAAATGTCATCTTTATTTACCCAGATTTATTGAAATAAATTTCTATATATCAACAGCTGCCATAGATAAATGCATCTTATCATAGACCTCATATCACAGTTGATACATCATTGCACCTCTAATTTGGATGGTGTTATTAAATAGTATGATAAGAAGCAGCCATAAAAATTCTACGATAAAACAGGGCTTCTAAAAAAACATTGTATGGTTGGGGTGGGGTCAGGATATTCATATTTACAAAATAAGACTTAAATGCAACATTTCACAAATTGTTTTTCACTAGCCGTCGGGCATGACAATAGTAGTTATTTACTAGCCCAACATTGAATATCACTAGCCATGGCATGATGGGAGTGGGGCTACCATAATCTAAAAGCCGTGGATAGAAGTACATAATTGTACCTGTAGACTTACTGTTTCACTTTATCAGGGGGTTACACTGGAAAGAATTTTGTTTAGATTTTGGTTACACAATTTCCATGAAAAATAGTAAAAAGAAGCTAAATTAAACAAATATTAAATATTAAACCACTTTGTATAATCTATTCTTATATAGGCCTGTGTAGACTAGTAGTACTAAGGAAGTACTGGTACAGATTTTCCTGTTGCTATGACCTGGACGTCCATCAATGCCAGCGGTTGCATAATCGTGTGGTCTTCTCAAACAACACATGGTAAAGTAAACACAACTTGTTTGCTCTGACTAATTCTGTACACGATGTAACCCAATTGCAGACTACACCAAAATACAAAGTGTGACACCATACAGGGTTTGAAAAAACTCTCCTGTTTGACAGCCCTCTAGAGAACTGATTTGCTTTAATTCTGTTGCTTGATCAGGAAACTACACTACTATTACTAAGTGTGACACCATGCAGGGTTTGAAAAATCTCCGCTGTTTGACAGCCCTCTAGAGAAACTTATTTGCTTTAATTCTGTACGTGTACATAATGTATTTCTGTTGCTAGATCAAGAAACTGCCAGTATACTAAGTGTGACATCATGCAGGGTTTGAAAAATCTTGGCTGTCTGACAGCCCCGGACTGGTTTGCTTTAATTCTAGATACACAGTGTAACCCTGTTGCTAGATCAAGAAACTACACAAGAATGCTAAGTGTGATGCCATACAGGGTTTGAAAAATCTCATCCGTCTGACAGCCCTAAAGACTGGTTTGCTTTAATTTTGTACACAGTGTAACTGTTGCTAGATCAAGAAACTACTAAGAATACTAAGAGTGACATCATGCAGGGTTTGAAAAATCTCATCCGTCTGACAGCCCTAAAGACTGGTTTGCTTTAATTTTGTACACAGTGTAACTGTTGCTAGATCAAGAAACTACTAAGAATACTAAGTGTGACATCATGCAGGGTTTGAAAAATCTCATCCGTCTGACAGCCCTAAAGACTGGTTTGCTTTAATTTTGTACAGTGTAACTGTTGCTAGATCAAGAAACTACTAAGAATACTAAGTATGACAGCATACAGGGTTTGAAAAATCTCTGCTCTTTGACGGCCCTCTAGAAAGACTGGTTTGCTTTAATTCAGTACACGATGTAACTCTGTTGCTAGATCAAGAAACTACTCAAGAATACTAAATATTACTATGTGTGACAGCATACGTCCCTCTCTAGAGAGAGAACGGTTTGCTTTAATTATATACATTGTGTTATCTAATCAGTGTTGTAAGTTACAGACTGACATCAAGAGTAGTGATTTATCTGTGATACCCTAAAGCTACGTGGTAGTACAGGTTGTTTATCTTATTTTAATGTGAAAATTACCTCACTATTGTCCGTGGGACAATTTCCCCAGCAAACTGCCCAGTATTACTGTTGGACACTTTATAATGTATATCCAAATCTTCCCTTTGTGGATCATTTGTTTTTCCCATTCCGACTAGTACTCCAAGACATGAAAGGAGCCCTTTTGCTACCCCACTAAAGTGGATGCCATTGGGACCAAGACAATTGTCCGGTTTAAGAGGGATCTGGTTTAGGGAGGTTACATTCTATATTGGTTTTTAAAAAGGGACTGTAAAACATCCGATTTTGATGGAATTCTGGTTTACAGAGGGTCTGGTCTTGAGAGGTTTCACTGTAAAAGAATTTTGTCTATTTTTATTTAAATTAGAAATCTTACAGATTTATGTACTTGTATGTAGCTCTACAAATTAATGTCTGCTTATTATACTGGAAATCATGTACATAATCATGCTGGAAAATAGATTTAAAAGTTTTGTTTAGCCCTACTTTAGTTTTAAGTTCAGTTTACTAAATAATAGTAAAAATTAGATATGACACCTAAACAGCTTAACTGCAACATTTTTTTTTTCACTAGCCATTGGGCATAGCAATATTAGTTATTTACTAGCCCAACATTGAATATCACTAGCCGTGGGAGTGGGGCTACCATAATCTAGAAGTCCTGTATCCTGTATATATACAAAATTCAACATGAAGACTAGTTAAAAAATAATCTTGCATTAGTTTTTTGTTGAATTTATTATGGATCCATTCAACTGAATTTTTTTCTCTCATTCCAACCAGTGTACCACAACTGTACAAAGGACGTGGTATGTGCTTTCCTGTTTGTGGGAAAGTGCATCTAAAAGATCCCTTGCTGCAAATGGAACATGTTTCCATTAGTAGCAAGGGATCTTTTAGATGCAACATTCCTCTCCCATCCCAAACGGTGTGCCACAATTGCTATATAAAAGGCTGTGGTATGTGCTGTCCTGTCTGGGAAAACACATATAAAAGATTCCTTGATGCATTAGAAAAAAATGTAGCGGTTTTCCTCTAATGACTACGAGTCAGAATTACCAAATGTTTAACATCCAATAGCCGGTGATGAATTAATCAATGTGCTCCAGTGATGTCGTTAAACAAAACAAACTTTAAATAAGTTAACCAAATTCAACTTCAGATACTGTTTGGCGATTCAGAAAATAAATCTTGCATAAAAAAAAATCATAGTAAAATTCTTGGAAGCGCTCTTGACGATTGAAAAAAAAAATTGCTTAAGAGCAGTTTGACTGGTAAGAAATATGAGCTGTAAATGGTTAAATTAGTGAATGAAAAAAAACATGCTTCCAGTCTGAAGCCAGATCAAATGATTGAAGCAGGCGTATAGAAGTGCAAGTTTCTGGAAAGCTGTTTACCGTATTTGATCCAACAAGAGCTTGCAGATAGTACATTCATGGTATAAGTTGACCCATAGTTAGCTTGAATCACCTCCAGCCCTACCCCTTATTGATATTGATATCATTATCAATAAGGGTTAGGGCTAGAAGTGACTTGACCTAACCCATTTCAGGCCAATTGTGTTACCGTATTTGACATAATAAATGCACATATGACATTAACTAGACATTTTCAATTCAGTTAAAAATCGAAACCAAACCTGTGGTAAATAGAGCTCAGTTTGCGAGTGCAGGCAAGGTTCTTTTGTTGTATGGTGAAAAGAACTTTGTATACAGAATAAGTCCTTAATTGATACTACTAAAACATTATGTTAAAATTTAATGAAAGTCACTTTGCGTAACCATGACGGAATAAGTAATTCAACAGATCTGCAATAAATATATGATTGAAAACTAACGAATCTTACTTACCAGTACATAAATAACATCATTGACCAGGACCATTGTGATTTTTTTGTTAAATACATACTGGTGAACTTTTTTTACTGGGTTTTGGCAAGAAAATGGCCTACATGTGACGAGAACAAACATGAAATAATTTGAGGGTACATATTAAAAACAAAACAGACCCTTCTTGGTTGTTATGGATTTGAAATATTTTGTAATTGGACACTGTATTTTTTTTACACAGTGAAACCTCTCAAAACTGGACCCTCTGTAAACCAGAATTCCCCCAAAACCGGATGTTTTTCGTGGTCCCTTTTTAAATATCTGTGCAGAAGAGAACCTCTCTAAACCGGATACCTCTTAAAACCAGACTTTTTACTTGGTCACAAGGGTGTCTGGTTAAGAGGAGTTTTACTGTACATTTCTTGTGTGCTTTAACAAGTTTTAAATAATAAAAACAAAACTGATCATAAAGTCCCACTACTATGTGGTTATGGGTTTAAATCTTTGGAAACTGGGCACTACTTTGACACATTTTTAACAGCAAGTATCTTAAAATTAAAAAAATACATCCATTAATTTCCATGTTCGATCTACGTCGGTGGGCCTATTAGGCTATTTCTCGGTTCCAAGCTGTGGTATGTGCTATTTTGTCTGTGGGATAGTGCACATAAAATATACCTTGCTACTAATGAAAACAAATGTTACAGGTTTCCTCTCTAAGACTATATGTCCGAATTACCAAACATTTGATATCCAAGCCAATGATTAATAGATCAGTGTGCTCTATTGGTGTCGTTAAACAAAACAAACTTTTAACGATTAATTTCCAAGATTTTAAGGTACCCTATTTTACTCTGTGTACCCTTATGCCCAACCTGTGACCCCCACCATGGGATATTAAATGGAGTAGTTGCTACATTAACATGAAAACTCCCAGTAAAGATATACACGTAGCTAGATACTGTGGTCATGTTCTCTCTGATCTGAATTGAATCGTGTAAATTTGCATATATGTAAATTGAAAGGAGTGGCAGTCGCATGTTGTAAATGTTTTCACACATTACAGTTGTCACTCTGCGTGTTTGTGGAGCAATATTCACGTGGGTGTGCGCCATGCAGCTTACTAGTGTATAGGTATATAATAATGTTGGCTCAGTGCCTGGAGCTTATGCGGTTGTATTACTTGTGTGTCGGTTTTCCTATGAACTTTAAATGACTTATAAATGTGTCTTAAATATTGCGTGAATTGAAATAGTTTTGTTTACAAGTTTTGTATGAATTCACTTTCTTCAGGCATAATCATGAATGATATACAGTAAAGTACTCTTGTAACAAACCAGAAGGGACCATGATAGTTCGTTCGTTATAGCAGTAGTTCGTTGTACATATTTGCACAAGTTGGTCATTGATATATATAGGGAGATAAAATGGGACTTTACGATCAGTTCGTTCTGTGCAATAATTTGTTCTAAACGTACTTTACTGTATATTATTTAAGGTCGGACACATGCAAGTGTATTTTATTTGTGGGTTTTTAAGGTGTAGTTAATGGCTATGAAGCTTTATGGTAATTGTGTCATGCAAACATGTAATTAAGAAAATGTCCATGACAAAAAAAAACGTGCTGTTGTAAAAAAAAAAAAAAAAACCCTGAAATTTAGGTTCCGTGGTTTTTAAGACGTAGTACCAGAAACGATCGTTTCCGTGACCCAGAGCTAGCCCTAAGATGATGCAATGCTTGTGGATGTACAGTCTTAAGTAAAAGAAAACCAAGGGACCAACACGGTGCTAAGTGAGTTGTGACATTAAACAAATTGCGGGGGCGGGATGTAGCCCAGTGGGAAAGCGTTCGCTTAATTGATACACAGTTGGTCTGGAATCGATCCCGGTCGGTGGGCCCATTGGGCTATTTCTCGCTCCAGCCAGTTCACCACGACTGGTATATCAAAGGCCATGGTATGTGTTATCCTGTCTGTGGAATGGTGCATATAAAAGATCCCTTGCTGCTAATCGAAAAGAGTAGCCCATGAACTGGTGACAGCGGGTTTCCTCTCTCAATATCTGTGTGGTCCTTAACCATATGTCCGACGCCATATAACCGTAAATAAAATGTGTTGAGTGCATCCTTAAATAAATCATTTTCTTAAAGAGGTTGTTGTCTTGACATCTTTTGGGCGTTTTTGTCTTTCAAATTGCAGTCTAGTACAGTTTGGAGAATGCTTGCTTTAGTGCCCGAGATGCTTGCATCGTAAGATTGAATCACCTCTTTTGACCCATTCTCAGCCATGTTGGTAGGTAGTTATTGACCCATTCTCAACCATGATGCTAGGTTGTTATTGACCCATTCTCAACCATGTTACTAGGTTGTTATTGACCCATTCTCAACCATGTTGGTAGGTATGGACTCATTCTCAACCATGTTGCTAGGTTGTTATTGACCCATTCTCAACCATGTTGCTAGGTTGTTATTGACCCATTGATCCCCCCTGCCCATCCTAACCAGTCCCTCAAGACTGGATTATCAAAGGCTGTTGTATGTGCTGTCCTGTCTGTGGGATGGTGCATATAAAAGATCCCTTGCTACTAATGGAAAAATGTAGTGGGTTTCATCTCTAGGACTGTGTCAAAATGACCATATGTTTGACATCCAATAGCCAATGATTAATAAATCAATGTGCTCTAGTGGTGTTGTTAAACAAAACAGACTTTCCTTGTAGACCTTGTATCAAAAATGACCAAGAACTGGATTTGCAAAGCCTGTTTTTGACTTACAGTGTACGTATGTGTAACTATGCTTTAACATCTGCTTTTAAGAAATACAGACTTCGAAAATTCGGCCTTATGTTTGACCTCCAGTGGCTGATGATGAACAAATCAATGTGCTCTAGTGGTGTTGCAAAACTTTTAACTTTGAGCCAACTTATGGCAGGGGGGGGAAAAGCCATTTCACCAGCTAAATTAGTGCCTGATATTTTGTGAGACACATTTTGTCTAAATCCGACATTGCCAGCATATTTCCATGAGATAAGCAGTTACGAGATATTTATGATAGCAATGTGCATTTCAGCAGTGTTCTATGGTTCCAGTAAGTATGTGAGCCAAAATATCAGTTTTGTGGACAGTGTACTTAATAAAAGTTACATAAATAGTTGTGTAATTTATACTAGTGGCAGCTGAGAATATATGCTAGTACTTCAATTTTTATTACTAGTTTTATTTTATTACATAACCAAATAGCACATGTACTCGTTTGATGATAAAAGTAAATTTTATAGACAGCCAGGGTTTAATGGCGTGTAAAATTTTGTACCATAAAATCTTGGAAGTTAATGGATATAGTTTAAAAAATTTTTTATTAGATGATAGTAAAAGAACTGCTGTTTAAGATTTTTTAAAGCATATATGAAATTCAGTGTCCAATTTCAAAAGATTTCAAAACCATAACCACCTAGTATGGGTACTTATGGTCTGTTTGGTTTTTATTATGTATCCTCAAAGTATTTTCTAGCATGAAGACTGGCAACCTCAAAACCAGTTACGAAAAGAAAAAAGAAAGGAATGTTTTATTTAACGACGCACTCAACACATTTTATTTACGGTTATATGGCGTCAGACATATAGTTACGGACCACACAGATTTTGAGAGGAAACCTACTGTCGCCACTACATGGGCTACTCTTTCCGATTAGCAGCAAGGGATCTTTTATTTGCGCTTCCCACATGCAGGATAGCACAAACCATGGCCTTTGTTGAACCAGTTATGGATCACTGGTCGGTGCAAGTGGTTTACACCTACCCATTGAGCTTTGCGGAGCACTCACTCGGGGTTTGGAGTCCGAACCCAGTACCTACCAGCCTGTAAACCGATGGCCTAGCCACGATGCCACCGAGGCCGGTCACCAGTTACGAGGACTTCAGATTAAGTCTTGATGGCAAACCACAACATTGTGGTGTTCCTTGTACAGTTTAGGGGCAGGCCGTAGCCTAGTGGTAAAGCGCTGGCTTGATGCGAGATCAGTTTGGGATCAATCCCCATCGGTGGGCCCACTGACCTATTTCTCGTTCCAGCCAGTACACAATGTCTGGTATATCATAGACCGTGGTATGTGCTATTCTGTCTGTGGGAAGGTGCATATAAAATGTAGCGCCTTTCTTCAGGTAACCTTCACTGAATTATTAAGCTTTAATTATTTTAGAATAACTGGAAATCCATTTTTCCACAACTCCACAATCCACAACAAATTTATGTAAATTAACAACATATTACTGCAATAAACTAAAAAAGACTTTGATGTTCTCGGAATACAGCAAAAAAAACCCCAAAAACCCCTCACCCTAAAAAACTAAACGAAAACAACCCTGTTGTGAAAAAATTATTAAGATCTAAAGCCCTAATATGAAAAGTATTTACACTTATTATTGCATTAAGTGAGACCTACCACACACATACATAATTTGTACACTTCATTACCACGGTAAAACATACACTTCATTACCACGGTAAGCTTTGTGGCAGGAGCTGAAGCATAAATTTAGAGTCTGAAATTGTAGAGCTCCACATGTACACACAGCAGACTTGCTCGCTCGCCGGTGGGAAATACATTTGTATTTGGAAAAGATCTGCACATCCGGTCTGGTCCATGATAGATGCCCTTGAGCTGCTGTGATTGAGCTGTGGGCTCACCAGACCTGCAGTCAGTGTTAATTTAAACAGCTGCTAATTGACTGGTTACTCTTGGGAGTCTGTGGTAATTGGTGTCATGATTAGGCCATCAGACTTGAGGCCGGTGGGTGCTGGGTTCACGTCCCGGTATTGGCAGTCAGTCACTACACAGAGTTCTTTTTCACAAATCGCTAGAAACTTAACACTAACCCATTGTCCTGGACAGACCGCCCAGACAGTTGGTCCTGGACAGACCGCCCAGACAGTTCAGGTGTGTGTCCAGGACAGTGTTCTTGTCCTTTTCCTAGCATGATACTAAATAATTATTGGTACATCAGGCACATGTGCAGAAATTTATGTGGGAGGGTTGGGGGGGGGGGTCTAGACTGGCAAGCAAAGTTTATATGTGGGGGGTGGGTTGCATCATGCTCCCCCAAGTAATATATTTAAAAAAACAGAAGAACATTTGCTTGAGAGGAGTTTAGACACTAAATAGCCCAATATGCTATGGGGGCATTACACTGTAAGCATTCCTTTCCTTTTCGTTAATAAATACATCAAATAAGCTATTGTGAAACCTTAATTCTTCAACTTGTGTGATATCCCACAGGTAACTGTCAGCCCGAGCAAAACCTTAAAAAAAAAAAAAAAAAAAATTCAATCCCTGCATCATGTTGCTACTTGTGATGGGAGTTTTATATGAACGTGAATGTTTATTGCCAGCAACATGTTCCCGACAAAGCCTCCAGTGGAATCGATAACCATCAGCGTGTTATTAACGTGTTATTAACGCGGTGTGGAATACAGCATTATTACATAGCCGCTGGCAGGTAACACCTGTTTACATATTTATCATATTCCCATCTGTTGATGATCCACTGTATTTGATCATGCAACACTTGCACTTGTCAGATGTGCTGCCAGTGGATGTCACACTCAATATGACACTCGCTACTCAAGTCTTGACACTGTTGGCTCAATCTGACATTGTTGGCTCTGTGCAGGCAGTATTCTGTTTTTATATATTGTAGTACGATTAAAGCGGATGTTTTAGTGATTTTGTGTGTCAGTGTGCTGGCTTTTGTTATCAGGCCATCAATGAAAAATTGTGATTTGCTTATTCCATGTTTCAAAATTTAATTTGTAGGCAGAATTAAATTGATTAATTTTTTTTTTTTTTTATATCTATAAGACCCATGATTTATTTTTTCATATGGAATTTAAAAAAAATTTGTTATTTAAATACCAATGAAAAAAGAAGAAAAAACCCAACACCCTTCCCCCCCCTATCAAACAGGCTTTGTAATAAAGAACTACGTCTGTTTTATGAGTTCGTCTGCTTATGACACACCTACAACCTGTTTTATGCACAACACCACATATAAAGTGATTTATGTTTTATATAACCTTACGTACTTGTTTTCATTTTTTTTTATTTTATTCTGCTGCTGAACATGTTTTCCTGTTTGTATGTTTTTGTATGGGTAGTCTGTCTGGGTGGGTGGGCGACTGAGAAGAGAATTTAACAAAGCGACTCTCTTCCATGTATCTACGGCGTGCAATTCTTTCATACCACTGGCAGGGGGTCTTTTATATACCTGTATAGGTGCACTTCTCCGCAGACGAGATTGCATATATACATGTATTCCACCAAGCTGCACACGTACTATAGAATTTTGGTTATAATGGGGACATATTTTTATACACTTCCGACTGATACCCAACTTAGCCAATGTGGGCTATTTTGTGTACTGGGTTGTGGTTAAACATTCATTCATTCATTCCAATTCCTGTTGATGGGCCCATTGAGCTATTTCTCATTTTAGCCAGTGCTCCACAACTGGTGTAACAAAGGCTGTGGTATGTACTACATCTGTATCTGTCTGCATATAAAAGATCCCTTGCTGCTAATTGAAAAGAAGTGGCGACAGCGGGTTTCCTCTCTCAATATCTGTGCGGTCCTTAACCATATAACAGTAAATAAAATGTGTTGAGTGCGTTGTTAAATAAAACATTTCGTTCATTCGTTTGTTCATTGATTCATTAATTCATTGATTGATTCATTAATTTATTTAACCATTAATTTATTCAAGAGTAGCCCAATATTGGAGGCAACAGGTTACCTCTTCATTATCTTAGTAGCCCTTAACCGTATGTCCAACACAGTATAATCGCAATTAAAATGTGTTGAGTGCTTCACTAAATAAACGATTCTTTCCTTCCTTCCTTCCTTTCTTCCTCTTTCCTCTCTCATTCATTCATTCATTCATTCATTCATTCATTCATTCATCCATCCTGTTCTTTAAGATGGAAGTTCTATTAGTGAGCCACATGTTGTACCGTTTGTTGGGTTTTCAATTAAAATGTGTTGAGTGCTTCAGTAAATAAACGATTCTTTCCTTCCTTCCTTCCTTCCTCTTTCCTTCCTCATTCATTCATTCATTCATTCATTCATTCATTCATTCATTCATCCATCCTGTTCTTTAAGATGGAAGTTCTATTAGTGAGCCACATGTTGTTGTAGCGTTTGTTGGGTTTTCAATTAAAATACCTCTTCAGTGCCCGTACTTAAAAAAGAGAGGAAAAAAAAAAAGCAGAAGCAAACCTCAGTGTTAAGATGACCTAGCCGCTTACATTGTTGTCAAGTGTTTACCTACTGATTGTCTTTTCTGTATACTCGACCGTGTAATCAGTGGAGTCAGTAGGCGCCTCTTTGCATCCGGACTTGTTTATCACTTAATCATGTGGGGGGAGGGAGAAAGAAGGGGGAGGTGGTGCAGTTTTTGTGTTTTCTGTGTAATCAGTGGAATCAATACGCACCTGTTTGCATCCGGACTTGTTTATCACTTAATCATGTGGGGGGAGGGAGAAGGAAGGGGGAGGTCGTGCAGTTTTTGTGTTTTCTGTGTAATCAGTGGAATCAATACGCACCTGTTTGCATCAGGACTTGTTTATCACTTGATCATGTTGGGTGCGGGGTAGAGATGGTGCAGTTTTTATCTTGTTTTGACGAAGTAAAGACGAGATATAGATATTACACAGCAACGGTCAGGGTTTCTGCCTGAGGGTACATAGGGTTAAAATTACATACCCTAAAATCTTGGCAATTAAAGGATGTATTTTGTTATAAGTTTTTAAGAAAGATTACAGTAAGAGAACTGTTTAAAAATTTGTAAAATTGCATGAAAGTTTTGTTTTGTTTAACGACACCACTAGAGCTCATTGATTTATTAACCATCAGCTATTGGATGTCAAATATTTGGTAATTTTAATATATATAGTCTTAGAGAGGAAGCCTGCTACATTTTTCAATTAGTAGCAAGGGTTCTTTTATATGCACCATCCCACAGACAGGATAGCACATACCACAACCTTTGATATACCAGTCGTGGTGTGTCCAATTGTAAAAGACTTCAACCCCATAACCACCTAGTAGAGGTACCAGTGTGCAATTTTGAGGCTCGCAAAAATCACATAGCTTGGCTAGCATATGAGCCCGCATGGCTCGTAAAAATTTGTACAATTTACATTGATTCTTCAAAATGACACAGTCAACGTACATCTCAAAATCCTTGGAAACCACAGTCTTGAATAGCGATCTTTTCCGAGGTTTCATGCAAAACATTTAGTGTATCCTCTGTTCTACTGGAGACACACGGCAGGGCTCACTGGGTTGGTGGCGGGCTCTAAAGATTTGCAAACAGGGAGTCCTTATAACACTTTAATGTTTTAAAGCAAAATTGCAAACGGGTACCTGTGATCTGTTTATGATTTTATTATGTACCCTCAAATTATAGATGTAGATATCCTATGGCAGCACTGAGGAGTTCTGCCAGAAGGTACATAGTGTTAAATTACGTACTCTAAAATCTTGGAAATAAATATATATATTTTTATAAGTTTTACAAAGATTATAGTAACAGAATTGGTGTTTAAAAATTGTCAAAAATATGAACTGCAGTGCCCAATTTTAAAAGATTTTAACCCCATAACCACCTAGTTGGGGCACTTATGATCTCTTGTTTTTATTATGTACTCTCCAGTTATTTTGTAACAAAAAGCCTGCCCTCCCCTTGAACTCCCACCTGCATTAAAGCCCCCCCCCCCCAAAAGTTGCTTTTTCAATTTTTAAAATAACCAAACATGGATTGCACAGAAAAGGTGGGTACATTTGATACCAAATAAGAGGCATTTTTAAAATGAAATCAGAATGCACATCCTAGTTCATGGTGGTGGCATTTGGCTCCAAATGCAGTTTTACGTCATATCAAGATAAACCAGGTAGAAATCGACGTGATACTGCGGAAAATTAAAAAAAAGAAAAAAAGTTGACAAACAAGGGTCAAAATCACTGCACACCTTGACCAGAGACCAGAAATTTATTTTGTTTGGCCTTACTCAACTAACTTAGTCTAATCTTACTGACAAGTATACCTATGTAGTTCTTCCTCTGAGTATAGCTTGTGGAGCCGTGTTGGTCAATATTTGTCTAAAATTAACCTTTAATGAGCATGTTCTTAAGTAAATTGTAATCTTCGGGCTTGGCGAGATACATGTAGGCGTTCTGGTACAAATCCATTGATTTAAAAAAAGTTGTTCTTTTCTGTTAGATTAACAGTGTATTGATAAACGAAGACATGTTTAGCTCAGTGGCAACACATGCAAGCAGTGTTTCTGCCATAAAGAAATTTTTGGGTATGGTGCCATGGAATTGAATGCAACCACAGTCAGCAGAGGGTATGGGGTGCCTCCCCCAGAAAGAAAATGGATAATGTTTAAGGTTATGGTTAAGAAAATCATACAATAATGATAAGAGTCATTGATTTTGTCAAAAGGTTAACTTAAAAAAATTATTTATCCCCCAATATTTGGGTATGGCGCCATGCCCATTTTACCCTCTGGCAGAAACCCTGGCATGTAAGGAAATAGGAAATGTTTTATTTAACGACACACTCAACACATTTTTATGGTTATATGGTGTCAGACATATGGTTAAGAACCACACAGATATTGAGGGAGGAAACCCACTGTTGCCACTTCATGGGCTACTCTTTTTGATTAGCAGCAAGGGATCTTTTATATGCACCACCCCATAGACAGGATAATACATACCACGGCCTTTGATATACCAATCATGGTGCACTGGCTGGAGCGACACATGCATGACAATGCAGGTCAAGAAAACGTTTTCCATCGAAAAATCTACTTGTCTACCAATATTTTCACTTGTCCAAATAAATAAAAGGTTGTTAGGAAGGAGATGTGTATGTATGGAAAAGTTCAAGCCGTTTGTAAAATCAAATCACTTGTTACCATTCACTTCAGATTAATTTGTTAAATGTCTTATTCAACTTACTGTACTAGCACAACAGCTAAGCTATACAACCTGAGTCATCTCCACTGCAGAATTGTCTTCCCATGCCGGATGTATATCCATATCCACACGTCGTTCTCAATTCTGCAGTTGGACGAGATGATTCAGGTTGTGTAGCATAGTTGTTGTGCTAGTACTAGGTACGTATGAATAATAATGAAAATTACAAACACATTTTCTAAGTTGATGTTTTTTATGGGTCACGGTGACCCTGACAAATGGCAGATTCATCTACAGTTGAGATTCACAGCTAGCTCTGGCAATCGCCAAATTCGCCAATTGCGAATTTTGAAAACAATTGGCAAATTTTATTTTGATTTGGCAAAATAATTTGACTATACTACTCAAACGAATTTAAGGGTCAAAAATTTATAACCAAATAAGTTTCAGAGTGTTTTAGATTGATGATGTAAACTACACCAAATTTTTTATTTATTGTTCCATATTTACAAAAACCCACAAATAAACGTCACTGTATACAAGAAAGTCACATGACATTCTGTCAAAGTTGAAGGTTGTCAAACATGGATTTTACAAATTAGAACATTCGTTTAATAGTGTGTGAATCCACCCTGATGCGAATACACTCGACACATCGTTGCCTCATGCTGTTGATCAGACGTCTGAAGAACTCTTGGGGAATGGCCTGCCACTCTGCCATAAGAAGTTGACCCAGATCATGAAGGTTGGCCGGAGGGGCATGGTTATCCCGAACTCTCCTGCCTAATTCGTCCCAGGCATGCTCTATTGGGGCCAAGTCAGGTGAATATGCTGGCCAATCCATCCTGGCGATACCTTGTTGTCTGAGAAAGTCCGTTACCACCCTGGCGCGGTGGGGTCTGGCATTGTCATCCTGCAGAACTGCCCCGCCGCCCCACACCATGACATGCCACCACCGAAACGGTGACGTTGTCTAACGTTAACATCAGCGAAGCGCTCCCCAGGACGTCTGTAGACACGAACCCGACCGTCGTTGAACTGGAGACTAAACCTGGAATCATTGGTGAACATCACTCGACCCCACTGAACACGTTGCCACCGCAGATGAAGCGTGCACCAGTGACGTCTGGTCGTTCTGTGACGTGGTAGGAGTGGTGGTCGAACAGCCTGGCGACGGCAGCGTAGATTATTGGCTCTCAGACGATTGCGTATTGTTTGATCAGACACCCGAGTTCCAGTCGCAGTCCACAGATTGTCACGTAATCGGCGTGCAGTGGTTGTGCTTTGACGTAGAGCCATATTGGTGATGTAGCGGTCCTCTCTATTTGTAGTGCTTCGGGGTCTTCCCGAACATGGACGATTTCGAACAGAATTTGTTGCTTGGTACTGTTGCCACAGTCGGCCAACGACACTCTGACACCAGAGCAACATTTCTTTACGTATTGCCATCCTGAAGCCAAGCAATAGCCCTTCCTCGATCTTCGATAGTCAGTTGAAGTCATACCATTGTCGAATTTGGAGTGTGCACCGTACACGAACGCAAGCTCCAATTATACGGAAATTCAGCATTGGGAACATGGAATACACGTGCAAAGCGTGCAAATGAAGCGCTTTGTGAAAAAGCAGACCTTTCGCTTTCGCCCTAATTTACGTGCAAATGTAAGCATGTTTTCGCCATTAGAACTAGTCGACAGTGTCAATGACAGTGGATTTTAATTCATTTATGGGTTGCTTAGACCCACTTTCGTCAAAATGGAACAATACCATGCGTGACATTATGGTCTAGCTAATATAATTGACATTCAGAAAATAATGTCGAAAATATCGTCTGACCCTTAAATTCTTTTGAGTAGTATATATTTTATTAGAAAATAACTGGTTTTCTGTCATTTTTAAAACTTAATAAATAATTTGGTGAAACTTTGTGTTCGCCCAGAGCTAGCTTTGAGATCAGATGGTTTGTTTTATAAAATGCAACAATGGCTGAAATTATGATCCTGCGTTTTTGTAAATTAAACTTGTCCACCAATTAAAAACGACTGAGTTAAATATTTTTGTTTTGTCCTAGCACTTATTAGGACAAAAGACATGTGCTTACATGTATTGCAAACACTGGTACAGGCCCGTACAAACGATATCTGAAGTGAGGAGCACAGTCTCTAGAAGGGGGCACACACCAGGTTTATATCTTTGTTCATATTTATAAAGTAGGAAAAAAAAATCCTGTACATTTTTGTCCTCAAGTGTGTGTGGTTTTTGTTTTTGTGTATTGAACAGTCCCCCCCCCCCCACCCACCCCTGAACAAAATCAGATTATTCCCCTTGAATCCATGTAGCTTTCAGCATGGCTTGAAATCAGTGGTGTAGGTGGTACCTCAATGGGTAGGTGTAAGACCACTGCACCCTCTTCTCTCTCACTAGCCACTAACCCACTGTCCCGAACAGACAGCCCAGATAGCTGAGGTATGTGTCCAGGACAGCGTGCTTGAACCATAATTGGATATAAGCACGAAGATAAGATGAAAATGAAAATGAGTAATATTTCCATTAACCCATGTGACTAATACTAGTAGCCTAGACAAATTACTAATCCCATGAATTCTCATAACCCCCTCCATATTGGTTGGAAGCTGTCGCTATTCCGAGAAGAAAAACCTTAGGCTTTTTTTCATTATGTAGAGTATTAATCTGTCTTGACCTTAAAAATTATTAACTGAAGTAAATGTATGATGAATATTAGAACATAATATGTACTAGCCTTGAAGGAGGGCTGGATTCATTTAAATTATATTTGTCCCCAGTGATTTCTGACTGGTCTCGGTGGCGGCGTGGTTAAGCCAACGGTCTACAGGCTGGTAGGTACTGGGTTCGGATCCCAGTCGAGGCATGGGATTTTTAATCCAGATACCGACTCCAAACCCCGAGTGAGTGCTCCGCAAGGCTCATTGGGTAGGTGTAAACCACTTGCACCGACCAGTGATCCATAACTGGTTCAACAAAGGCCATGGTTTGTGCTATCCTGCCTGTGGGAAGTGCAAATAAAAGATCCCTTACTGCTAATCGGAAGAGTAGCCCATGTAGTGGCGACAGCGGGTTTCCTCTCAAAATCTGTGTGGTCCTTAACCATATGTCTGACGCCATATAACCGTAAAATAAAATGTGTTGAGTGTGTCGTTAAATAAAAATTTCTTTCTTTCTTTTTGCCTTGAAGGTAGGGCTGGATTCATTTAAATTATGTTTGTCTCCAGTGAATTCTACTAGCCACAGCTAGGCTTACACTTTCTGCTGTCATGACTTCTATGACTTAAAACTCCCTTCTCGTTGTATAACCCATTAGTTAATCTGAGCTCACCCGTCGTGAAAAATGGAGCTATATGCAAAAGTTAAGTGGGAACGATGGGGGAAATTACAATGCAACTGTCAAGTTAGACCAACTTCGTCATAACAGTTGACAGTCTGAGCCTAGCCTTAGTTTCTATCCCTGCTGTTACAGGTGTTTATGTTTGTCATGTTGTGATTACGTAATATATAGGCAACCTTTTCAAATAATTTGGTCTGGGATCGATCCCCGTTGGTGGGCCCATTGGACTATTTCTCGACCCAGCCAGGGCACCACGACTGGTCTATCCAAGCCCGTGATATGTGCTATCCTGTCTGTGGGATGGTGCATATTAATGATCCCTTGCTGCTAATCGAACAGTGTAGCTCATGAAGTGGTGACAGCGGATTTCCTCTCTCAATATCTGTGTGGTCCTTAACCATATGTCCAATGCCATATAACCGTGAATAAAATGTGTTGAGTGCGTTGTTAAATAAAACATTTCCTTCCATATAACTGTAAATAAAATGTGTTGAGTGCATCATAAAATAAAACATTTTTTATTACTTTTTTTAACTAGCCAGGGAAGAGGGAGCAAAGTGTTATTTCCTATGCCTGCTGTTACAGGTGTTGGTGTTTATCATGTTGTGATATACGTAATATATAGGCAACCTTTTCGAATAGCTGTCAAAGTACTCAAGTAATCTTGAACAGAGAGGAAATTGGTTCTTGATAACAGACATTTCTAAAAGTGTATTGTTTGTTCTGGCATTGCGCAATTAGAAATATCCTTGCATATAAAAAAAGCACCCATAAAAACGTATTTGTTGCAGTGTTAATCTCCTGAGTGTTAATCTACCAGTATTGTACTTACGATGACAATTTTTGGATGTAATAAACATATAAATTTATCAAATGTCATTGTTTTGCCATTTTAACCCTGATGATAAGAGAGATGTTTATGCATTGTTCCGTTCGACAAATGTTTGAGAAAGTCACAAGACCTCAGAGTCACGTTGGTTAGTACCTGTTGTATTATGGTAATACAATTGGTCATTTCCACTTGCCTAGACAGACCAGTTAATCTTTCTAGAAATAAGGAAGGATGGAAATCTTTTATTTAATGACACACTCAACACATTTTATATACGGTTATATGGCATCAGACATGTGGTTAAGGACCACACAGATATTGAGAGAGGAAACCTGCTGTCGCCACTTCATGGACTACATTTTTCGGTTAGCAGCAAGAGATCTTTTATATGCACCATCCCACAGACAGGATAGTACATACCACAGCCTTTGTTACACCAGTTGTGGAGCACTGGCTGGAATGAGAAATAGCCCAGTGGGGCCACTGGCGAGGATCGATCCAAAACCAACCGTGCATCAAGCGAGTGCTTTACTACTGGGCTACGTCCCACCCAATTACTAGAAGTAATGAGAAAGTCTCTGGTGTGAATTGATGGATATGTACCGGCGTCGTGGCAGACCATCGGTCTACAGGCTGGTAGGTACTGGGTTCGGATCCCAGTCGAGGCATGGGATTTTTAATCCAGATACCGACTCCAAACCCTGAGTGAGTGCTCCGCAAGGCTCACTGGGTAGGTGTAAACCACTTGCACCGACCAGTGATCCATAACTGGTTCAACAAAGGCCATGGTTTGTGCTATCCTGCCTGTGGGAAGCGCAAATAAAAGATCCCTTGCTGCCAGTCGGAAGAGTAGCCCATGTAGTGGCGGCAGCGGGCTTCCTCTCAAAATCTGTGTGGTCCTTAACCATATGTCTGACGCCATATAACCGTAAATAAAATGCGTTGTTAAATAAAACACTTTTTTCTTTCTAATTGAAGTTACCGGCCTCGGTGGCGTCGTGGCAGGCCATCGGTCTACAGGCTGGTAGGTACTGGGTTCGGATCCCAGTCGAGGCATGGGATTTTTAATCCAGATACCGACTCCAAACCCTGAGTGAGTGCTCCGCAAGGCTCAATGGGTAGGTGTAAACCACTTGCACCGACCAGTGATCCATAACTGGTTCAACAAAGGCCATGGTTTGTGCTATCCTGCCTGTGGGAAGCGCAAATAAAAGATCCCTTGCTGCCTGTCGTAAAAAAGAGTAGCCTATGTGGCGACAGCGGGTTTCCTCTAAAAACAGTGTCAGAATGACCATATGTTTGATGTTCAATAGCCGATGATAAGATTAAAAATCAATGTGCTCTAGTGGCGTCGTTAAATAAAACAAACTTTACTTTTTTTTTCTAATTGAAGTTGTTGCATTCTAAAGATGACGCTACATGATATGTACATATCTTCTTGTATGAGAATAGCAGATTGCATAACAATCGATGAAATGGTAATATTTGTCTCGCCACATTCCGCTATTCTTGTTCGAGGCATTCATATCATGTGTCATCGCCTTTAGATTCATTCCGTCTTTCTGTGATTCTTAATTTTAACAAAGCACTCAACACATTTTAATTGTGGTTATAAATATGGCATCTGACATTTGGTTAAGGACCACACAGATAATGAGAGAGGAAACCTGCTGCCGTCACGCAAAACATAATCACGTCTATGCTGATGTACCAAATATTCTTTTCTTTTTCCTTACACGATTAGCCTCTAATAACAATGTGCTGTTAAACATTCCTTTTTCTCTCTTTATTATTATTATTTAAAAATATATATAGAATAGCCTCTTTTGTGCTTTAATTTCTAATATAAATATAGCCTTTAATAATGATGTGCTGGGGTGTTAAACATTCTAGACTAATAACAATGTGCTGGGGTGTTTAAACATTCTACGCTAATAACAATGTGCTGGGGGTGTTAAACATTCTAGACTTATAACAATGTGCTGGGGTGTTTAAACATTCTACACTAATAACAATGTGCTGGAGTGTTAAACATTCTAGACTAATAACAATGTGCTGGGGTGTTAAACATTCTAGACTAATAACAATGTGCTGGGGTGTTTAAACATTCTACACTAATAACAATGTGCTGGGGTGTTAAACATTCTAGACTAATAACAATGTGCTGGGGTGTTTAAACATTCTAGACTAAAACCAATGTGCTGGGGTGTGAAACATTCTAGACTAAAACCAATGTGCTGGGGTGTGAAACATTCTAGACTAAAACCAATGTGCTGGGGTGATAGAAATTCTTTCTATTAGTAGCCTTTGTTAACAATGTGCTGGGGTGTTAGCCATAATTTAAAAAGATAGGTTTGTCTGGGTACAGTACTGTGTAATGTTTTTGAGGAATGACGGACACAACGGGATGATTTATTGCGAGTTGGTGGTTAAGGTGTGTTTAGTCTGGTCTCCCAGTTCAGGTTTCACTTCATTCTGAATAGACTTTGTGTGTGACTCACTAGTCATTACAAGTCAAAACTCATTATGCTAATGTCGGTGTGTTTGGGATAATGTGAATATGAAGAGTTCATTCCCAAAATGCTGTATATCTGTTTACGTCACTTTTTGAGAAAAAATTAGATTTTGCTGGAACATGATGTAGCATATATCACATGGAGCGGGACGTGGCCCAGTGAGAAAGCGCCCGCCAGATGCGTGGTCGGTCTAGGATTGATCTCCGTCGGTGGACCGATTGGGCTATTTCTCGTTCCAGCCAGTGCTCCACAACTGGTGTAACAAAGGCCGTGGCATGTGCTATCCTGTCTGGAATGGTGCATATAAAACATCCCTTGCTGCTAATTGAAAAGAATAGCCCATGAAGTGGTGACAGCGGGTTTCCTCTCTCAATATCTGTGTGGTCCTTTTTAAAACTACATGTACAAAATTCATAACCAGTAAAGTGTTGTTCATTTCATTTCAACTTATTTTCGTACTTAATCCAGTTAAGGTTCAAGCACACTGTCCTGGGCACACACCTCAGCTATCTGGGCTGTCTGTCCAGGACAGTGGGTTGGTTGTTAGTGGTTAGTGAGAAAGAAAGAAGAGGGTGTAGTGATCTTATACCTACCCACTGAGTCGTTAAAACGCGCTCAGGGTGGGAGCCAGTACCGGGCTGCAAACCCAGTACCTACCAGCCATATGTCCGATGGCTTAACCACAAGACCACCGAGGCCGGTTCCTACCAGTTACTTGTACATGTATACTTAAAGAGCATGTAATACAAATAGCATACATTAACATTACATCAGATTTAAATATACCTCGTACCTTATGTTTTGCATTTATGTTGAGAACAATGCACGTTTTTTTTTTTATTAATCATGCGTAAGCTGGGCATTATATTTTTTGACAAGTGACATATATATAACAATGATGCAGTGATTTATTAGATATCAAAATTATCTTCTAACAGGTAATACATCAAGGTTTTTGTAGCTGTGAATGACAGTGCAGTGTTATTTTTAGCAATTACATGTTTTGTTGTAGGGTAGTGTGATATTATCATTTTATTAGTTTATTGCAAATTAAAAGTCACAGCATGGTAATTATATAGTGATACACATTCTGAAAACTGGGTTATAATTAATACAGACAGGATTTTCTGTCTGATTGGGCATGTTAGTAAAATATACTTTCAAGGAATGTTGTGAACACATTTATATGCATTGTCAGAGTTTCTAGATTATGGTAGCCTCACTCCCGTGGCTAGTGATATTCAATGTTGGGCTAGTAAATAACTACTACTAAGCGCGACGGCTAGTGAAAAAAAGTTGTCAAATGCTGCATTTGAGTCTATTTTGAATATATGAATATCCTGGCCCCACCCCGAACTCCCAAATCTTAAAAAATGGATAACCTTAAGACAGTTGCAGGACTAATTATTTAAAGAATACAGTGGAATGTGCCATTTAAAGATGGCTGCTGAGAGGAGCATGCACAAATGTTTAGTGGGATTATCGACTGCAGGCAGAGGTGAGGTTTTGTTTGTGTGTCAAACAGTCGTCATTCAGTGCAAGGTGTCTGCCGTAATCGTGTAAATCCCGGCACACCGGAGACATATCACCGGATTGCCCGCAAAACATTTTAAAATAACTTTATTCATAACTATCTGTGTCATTTAGTCATCAATCATGTAGGCCGGTTTTCTACACAGTGCTGCATGTGACACACGTGAATATTAAGACCAATAGTCTTTGTATGTTTAGGCTGATTGCCTATACAGTGTTGCATGTGGCACAGCTGTCCATTATGGCTGATAGTCTACACCATGCTGTATATATATAGCACAGCTGTACGTTAAGATAGATGGTCTACACAGTGTTACATATAGCACAGCTGTATATTATAATCTAGCACAGCTATATGTTAAGACACAGACTACACAGTGCTGTACATAGAGGCCAATGGTTTACACAGCACTGCATATAGCACAGCTGTCCAATAAGGCTGATAGTCTACACAGTACTGCATGTAGCACAGCTGTACATCGAGGCTGATAGTCTATACAATACTGCATGTAGCACAACTGTACATTGAGGCCGATGGTCTACACAGTGCTGCATATAGCACAGCTGTACTTCGAGGCTGATGATCTACACAGTGCTGCATATAGCACAGCTGTACATCGAGGCTGATGGTCTACACAGTGCCGCATATAGCACAGCTGTACATCGAGGCTGTACCTTGAGGCCGATGGTCTACATAGTGCTGCATATAGCACAGCTGTACATCGAGGCTTGTGGTCTACACAGTGCTGCATATAGTAAACATTTGGTAATTCTGACACATAGTCTTCAGAGGAAACCCTCAACATTTTTCCATTAGTAGCAAGAGATCTTTTATATGCACATTCCTATAGACAGGACAGCACATACCACAACCTTTCATATATCAGCCGGGGGCACTGGTTGGGAAGAGTGGGAACCCAATTGGAGAATGGTTCCACAAACGGGTTTTGTTCCTACAGCCCAAGCATCTCAAATGTTAAGCTAGTTGGTGCTGGGTTTGTACATGCATGTATGTATGTATGTAAAGAGGAAGGAAGGAAGTGTTTTATTTAACGACGCACTCTTAATCTTACGTATTTGTTTGTTATAAACACTTGTCATTTAACGTATGCGTGTATATGTATATATAATTTATATAATGTGCTCCTCTGATACCACTGGATGGTGGCTTTAAGTGAAATAAAGTTGTGTTCTGTTCTGTTCAACACATTTTATATGGTTATGGACCACACAGATGTTGAGAGAGGAAACCTGCTGTCTTCGATT